>NC_058408.1:133093945-133100332 GCF_002201575.2 Neomonachus schauinslandi | reverse complement strand
AAAAAAAAAAAAAAAAAAAAAAAAAAAAAAAAAAAAAAAAAAAAAAAGGCAGCTACAGGCCAAGACTTGTGATGAATGTAGATACAAAAATCCTCAACAAAATACTAGCAAACTGAATCCTACAATACATTAAAAAAATTGTTCATCACAGTTAAGTGGAGTTATTCCAAGGGTGCAGTTGTGGTTCACTATTCACAAGTCAATTAATGTGATACATCCATCAAGAAGAGAAAGGATAAAAACCATATGATCATTCCAATAGATGCAGAAAAAGCATTTGTCAAAGTACAATAATAATTCATGATAAAAACCCTCAACAAAATAGGTTTAGAGGGAACATACCTCAATGTAATAAAAGCCATATATGAAAAACCCACAGGTAACATCATACTCCATGGTGAAAAACTGAGAGCTTTTCCACTAAGGTTAGGAAAAAGACAAGGATGTCCACTCTCACCACTTAACATAGTATTGGAAATTCTAGCCACAGCAATCAGACAAAAGAAAAGAATAAAAGGAATCTAAATAGGTAATGAATAAGTAAAACTTTCACTATTCACAGATGACAAGATATTATATGTGGAAAGCCCTAAAGACTCCACCAAAAAACTACTAGAACTGATAAATTAATTCAATAAGGTCACAGGATGCAAAATCAATGTATAGAAATCTGTTGCATTTCTCTACACTAATAATGAAGGACCAGGAAGAGAGAAATTAAGAAGCAATTCCATTTATAATTACATCAAAAACAATAAAATACTTAAGGATAAACTTAACCAAAGAGGTAAAAGATCAGGGCTCCTGGGTGGCTCAGGCTTTAAGTGTCTGCCTTCAGCTCAGGTCATGATTCCAGGGTCCTGGGATTGAGCCCCGCATCGGGCTCCCTGCCCAGCATGAAGCCTGCTTTCTCCCTCTCCCACTCCCCCTGCTTGTGTTCCCTTTCTCACTGTGTCTCTCTCTGTTAAATGAATAAATAAAATCTTCAGAAAAAAAAAAAGAGGTGAAAGATCTGTTCTCTAAAAACTATAAAACACTGATGAAAGAAATTGAAGATGACACAAACAACTGGAAGGATATTACATGCTCATGGATTCAAAGAAAAAAATTGTTAAAATGTGCATACTATCCAAAGCAACCTACAGATTTAATGCAATCCCTATCAAAATACCAACAGCATTTTTCACAGAGCTAGGACAAAATAATACCAAAATTTGTATGGAATCACAAAAGACTCCAAATAGCCAAAGGAATCCTGAAAGAGAACCACAAAGCTGGAAGTATGACAATCCCATGTTTCAAGATACTCTACAAAGCTAAAGTAATCAAAACAGTAGGGTACCAGCACAAAAAATGGACATATAGATCAATGGAACAGAATAGAAAACCCAGAAATAAACCCACAATTATATGATCAATTAATCTTTGACAAAGCAGGAAAGAATATCCAATGGGAAAAGGACAGCCTCATCACAAAATGGTGTTTGAAAAACTGGACAGTAACATGCAAAAGAATGAAACTGGACCACTTTCTTATACCATAAACAAAAACAAATTCAAAATGGATTAAAGACCTAAAAAAGAGATATGAAACCATTAAAATTCTAGAAGAGAACACAGGTTGTAACTTCTTTGATATCAGCTGTAACAAATTTTTTCTAGATATGTCTTCTGAAGCAAGGAAAAGAAAAGCAATAATAAACTGTTGGGACTACATCAAAATTAAAACTTCTATACAGCAAAGGAAGCAAGAAAACTAAAAGGCAACCTACAGAATGGGAGAAGATATTTACATGTGACATATCCAATAAAGGGTTACTATTCAAAATATATAAAGAACTCACAAAACTCAACACCCCAAAAACAAGTAATCCAATTTAAAAATGGGGAGAAGACATGAACAGACATTTTTCCAAAGAAGACATACAAATGGCCAACAGACACATGAAAAGATGCTCAACATCGCCTATCATCAGGGAAATACAAACGGAAGCCACAATGAGATATGACCTCATACCTGTCAGAATGGCTAAAATCAAAAACACAGGAAACAACAGGTGTGGGGGTGCCTGGGTGGTTCAGTCAGTTAAGCATCTGCCTTTGGCTCAGGTCATGATCCCAGGGTCCTGGGATTGAGCCCCACGTCAGGCTCCCTTCTCAGTAGGGAGTCTGCTTCTCTCTCTCCCTCTCCCTCTGTGTGTGCTCTCTCTCTCTCTAGCTCTCACTCTCTCTCAAATAAATAATATCTTAAAAAGTAAAAGACACGGGGTGCCTGGGTGGCTCAGTTGTTTAAGTGACTATCTTCGGCTCAGGCCATGATCCTGGAGTCCCGGGATCAAGTCCCACATCAGGTTCCCTGCTCAGTGGGGAGTCTGCTTCTCCCTGTGACTCTCCCCCTCTCATGTTCTCTCTCTATCACTATCTCTCTCAATAAATAAATAAAAATCTTTAAAAATAAAATAAAATAAAAGACACAACAGGTGTTGGCAAGCATGTGGAAAAATGCACTGTTGGTGGGAATGTAAACTGATGCAGCCACTGTGGAAAACAAGATGGAGGTTCCTCAAAGAGTAAAAATTGAACTACGCTAGCATCCAGTAATCATACTACTAGGTATTTACCCAAAGGATACAAAAACACTAATTCAAAGGGATACACACACCCCTATGTTTATAGCAGCATTATCTACAATAGCGAAGATATGTACGCAGCCCAAGTATCCATCAATTGATGAATGGATAAAGAAGAGGTGATGTATATACACAATGGAATATTACTCAGCCATAAAAAAATGAAGTCTTGCCATTTGCAAGGACATGGATAGAGCTAGAGAGTATAATGCTAAATGAAATAAGTCAGTCAGAGAAAGACAAATACTGCATGATTTCACTCATATGTGGAATTTAAGAAACAAAACAACAAAGAGAAAAAGAGACAAACCAAAAAATGGACGCTTAACTATAGAGAACAAACTGATGGTTACCAGAGGGGAGTTGGGTGGGGGGATGGGTGAAATAGGTGAAGGGGATTAAGAGGATACTAATCATGTCGAACATTGAGAAATGTACAGAATTGATGAATCACTATACTGTATGCCTGAAGCTAATATAACACTGTATGTTAACTGTACCAGAATTAAAATTAAAAAAATATAAACATACATACATACATACATAAAATAGTATAATAAAAATATTCAAAGTACAGAAGATAGCAGGGGCACCTGGGTGGCTCAGTCCATTGAGTGTCTTACTCTTGGTTTCGGCTGGGGTCATAATCAAAGGATCATGAGATCCAGCCCCACATGGGACTCCTCGTTCAGCGGGGAGTCTGCCTCCCCTCTCACTCTGCCCCTTGCCCCTGCTCGCACACTTACTGTTTCTAAAATAAATAAATAAATAAAATTTAAAAAAATACAGAAGATAGAAGAAAAGGAATTAGAGAGATAAAACAACCAAAAAAACAGGGGCAATCAGGAAATAATTGATAAAATCATATACTTAAATATAACTATATGAGTATTTATGCTAAATTTTAATATTCTACAACATTCCAATTAAAAGACAGAGATTGACATTAGATCAAAGCACACATGCAGCTCAACTACATGCTATCTCAAAGATATACATATAAATATAAAATACAAATAGATTTAGTTAAACAAGAAAGTGTACCATGCAAATGGTATGTATAAGCAGGCTGAAGTGGCTTTATTAACAACAGATATCTAGATTTCAAGATAAATAGTGTTACCCGAGATATAGAAGGACATTTCACAATTAAAAAGGACAACATTCATCCTAAAGATATAACCACATACGCATGTGCTTTATAAGAAATCTAAAAACAAACAAAATAAATCTACAAAATGCATAAAGCCAAAATTATGGGAATTAAAGCGACAAAAAAAAAAATTCCCAATCACATCTGAAAATTTTAAACCCTTCTCAGCAATTGGCAGACATCAGACAAAAACTTCACTGGAGACACAGAGGATTTGAAAAACCAACTTGATCTAATTTTCACTTATAGAACAGTATTTCCAACTGCAGAGTACGACACCTTTTTTTTAAAGTATGCAGGATACTTTGATTTGAATAGACAGCTTTCTAGGTAATAAAACAAATTTCAGTATATTTAAAAGTATGGCAATCATGTTACTCTGAATGGCTGTAATAAAATTAGTAATAATACATCCAGGAAAATACCATGTAAATAAAAGTTAACAATATTTTACAGATAAAATAAAAAAATTTTAAACAACATAATTAAGCAATAATGTCTAAATAATCAGTTACTTAAATACAAAATCTCAGTTAATATTAGAAAACACTTAGAGATGGGAGGGAAAATGCAAATAATATATATAAATATAGTGTCAATCATTCTCCTTGAAAGGATTTTGGGAGCACTCACTAAAAACACAAGTCCCATGAGAATATGACAAAATCTTAGGGAAGTTTTTAGATCTCCAGTTGGTGGTGGTTAAATCAGCTTTTTCTGGATCATGAGAATCAGAGAAATCTTCCTGGGACATCTGGATGCAACAAAGAGAAGGAGCAACAACCCCAGTTTTATCAAAGCTTCCCACTGTGTTTAAAACAAGTTCACTTATGCTCTGGTAGAAGTGGAAGGGAGATAGATACATGAGGTAAGGGGGTTCTGCTTAATTCAAGAAAGACAGTTCTACAATAAATTAACAATAATTGAATGCTTGATAATATTTTTAAGCATTTACATGTATTGTTCATTTAGTACACACAAAACACTTTTGGTTTTGTAGCTATGATTAAGCTCTTTTACAGATAAACAACTTGAAGTTAAGAGGAGAAGAATCATGTGGTCGTAAGTAAGTAGGTGAATTAGGACTTAAAGTCATGTAGGGATGGATAAAAAAATGGAGTATATATAAAAAATAGAATATTATTCAGCCATAAGAAAGAAGGAAACCTTGCCGTTTGTGACAACTTGGATGCACTTGAAGGATATCATGCTGTGAAGTAAGCCAGACATAGAAAGGTTAAGCATTGTATGATTTCGCTTATATGTGGAATCTAAAAAAGCTTAACTCAGAGAAGCAGAGTAGAATGATGGTTACCAGGGGTTGGAGTGGGGGGGAGGGGAGAGAATGGGAGTTGTTGGTCAAAGGGTGCAAACTTTTAGTTGTAAGATAAATAAGTTCTATGGGTCTAATGTACAGCATGGTGACTATAGTTAATAATACTGTATTCTAGAAATGAAATTTGCTAAGAGAGTAGTTATTAAATGTTCTTATCACACACAAAAATTGTATCTATGTGAAGTGATGGATGTGTTAATTAGCTTGATTATGGTAATCATTTCACAATGTATACATATATCAAAACATCACACTGTATACCTTAAATACATACAATTCTTATTTGTCAGTTATGCTTCAATAAAGCTAGGAAAAAAATACTCAGGAAGTTTGATTCAACGTTCTGGGAACTAACCACCTGCTATTAGAGCCTCTAGACTGTGGCACATGATACATGAGGAATGGAGAGAGCATTTGCAGAAAGACAACACAGATGGGAAAAATGACAATGGTAAACTGAAAAAGCCACTTAATGCCTCACTCTTTCTGCCAGAATCTAAAAGAGTATCTGCCAAAGACTAAGTCAGAGATGAAAGTGATGGTAGAGCACTCTGAATAGTTCATATGTCCCATAATTATCCTGATTCTCTGGCAGAAGGTTACCAGTGCCCCTCCTCCGAAACAATAGTTGCCTTCTTAGGAAAACAAGGAAATATATTTATAATTTGCATTCTGAATGAAGGAAAATTGGCAAGTGATATTTTAAAATTCCATTTATTTAAATTTGCCATCTCTGAGAGCAGAGACATTATTTCTTTTTTTTTAATTAATTAATTAATTTATTCTTATGTTAATCCCTATACATTACATCATTAGTTTTAGATGAAGTGTTCCATGATTCACTGTTTGTGCATAACACCCAGTGCTCCATGCAGAATGTGCCCTCCTCAATACCCACCAACAGGCTAACCCATCCTCCCACCCCCCTCCCCTCTAGAACCCTGTTTGTTTTTCAGAGTCCATTGTCTCTCATGGTTTGTCTACCCCTCCGATTTCCCCCACTTGATTCTTCCCCTCCCGCTACCTTCTTCTTCTTCTTTTTTTTTTTCTTAACATATATTGCATTATTTGTTTCAGAGGTACAGATCTGAGATTCAACAGTCTTGCACAATTCACAGCGCTTACCAGAGCCCATACCCTCCCCAGTCTCTATCACCCAGTCACCCCATCCCTCCCACCCCACCCCCCACTCCAGCAACCCTCAGTTTGTTTCCTGCAATTAAGAATTCCTCATATCAGTGAGATCATATGATACATGTCTTTCTCTG
>NC_058408.1:132640156-132715058 GCF_002201575.2 Neomonachus schauinslandi | reverse complement strand
GACCCTGTGATATGGTCAGGAAGTAAGGAATAAAAAACAGCAAGACTTTATGAAGAAAATGGACAATGATTATCACTTTTTCCCCCCACATCTTGAAACTATTTTATGAAGAATAAAAAAGATCAGGGGCGCCTGGGTGGCTCAGTCGTTAAGCGTCTGCCTTCAGCTCAGGTCATGATCCTGGGGTCCTGGGATCGAGTCCCACATCGGGCTCCCTGCTCGGCAGGAAGCCTGCCTCTCCCTCTCCCACTCCCTCTGCTTGTGTTCCTGCTCTAGCTATCTCTCTCTCTGTCAAATAAAAAAAATCTTAAAAAAAAAGATCAGAATTGTATATTAGAGTGCTGTCAGGAAATTAAAACCCTACTAGCTATTCCAGCAGTGAATTTATTATAGGATTTTTGGGTGGAGAAAGGGCAGGATAGGCTTTTTTGATACTGTAAGTCAGGATCTTTCTGAACAGTCAGAAAGATTCAAAGTCTCCAAGTCCCTCCAGCTATTCCCACCAACTTTTCAGAACCTCACTCTGTCTCTATCAATGCCTTGTTTACGGCAAAACAAACGCAGCAAATCTGTGTATTCAACTTATGTTGTAATTCTGCAACACAAACTAATAGATTTTCTGTGTACTTATCAGTAAAGTCATCCCTGCAGTTAAAAGGAATTAGGGAATATCAAAGATGCACTCTAATTGCTTGATAATGATTTAAGCTGGGATTTAAAATTCAGAGCTTGTAATTTTCTTTTTGTGAGGTCTCCAGCATAGTCACAAATAGTCACACTGCTTTCACAGTTTTTTACAAAGCTAGTATTAAAACCACAGTAGTGAAATATGTCTCTCACTATGTCCTCCAAAGTTCCTGCTTAGTAAGTACATCATTACATTCAAGCTTACAGCAAACCTCTGGATACTCACCTACCTTGTGCCACAAACATTTTACTATACTATGTATCCGTGTGTAAATCCAAAACTTTCTCCATCTTATTGTTGATGTATTTAAATAAGTTACATATATCAATATACTTCATCCTAAATATTTACTCAAGTTCAATGTTTGTTTAGTTTTTGCCCTCCCCATTTAGGTGAGATTTATATATTAAAATTTATAGATGTTAACATCACTGAATTTTGACTCAAACCTGTGTAAATATTTGCTTCATTGTTTACAAGTATACTATAAAATACTATTGATTTTTATATAGTAATATCATTCTACAATCTTGTTAAATGCATTTTCTTATTCTAGCACTTGTTTTGTAGGTTTTATAAAACTGTTCATGAAAACAATTTTTTTTATTTCAGTGATTGGGACCTCCAGTGTAATAATGAATAGAGGGGAAGACAGGGATCCTATATAATTTTTTTCCAATCTTGAGAAGAAAGCATTCAGTATTTCACCATTCAGTATAGGATATTAACTGTAGGCTTTTCACAGATGTCCTTGATTACATTAAGGAAACGCTCTTCTAATTTCATTTTGAGAGTTTTTATGATGGATAAAAGTTAAGCTTTTCAAATTTACTGCTTGCAAATAGGGAAACAGTCATATGGTTGAATAAATTTCTGCAGTATTTCTTATTTTAGCAATTAATTCTTAGGTCTATTTGTTTGAAAAAGTCTTTCCTTGACTTATTTTGAAAGATATTTTTTATGATTATGGAACTCTGACCAGATAGCTTTTTTGTTCTTTGCTTACCTCCCCCAGCTTTCAGTACTTTAAAATTTTAAAGATGTTGCTTCTTTGTTTTCTAGTTTTCCAAGTTCTGAAAAGGGATTTGTAGGAATCCATATTTTTTTCTTTATTTTGTTTCTCTTTCCTCTGGCTACACTCAAGGTTATTCCTTTCTCTTTGTTTCAAGAGTTTGACTATAATATGCCTGTGTGTATATCTGTTTGGTTTGGTTTGATCTTGTTTGGGGTTTTTGTTGGTTTTTATCTTTCTTAAATTCTGAATAGGGATTTCTGAGCTTCTTGGATCTTTGTTAATTAGTTTTGGAAAATTCTTGGCCATTAACACTTCAAATATTTCTTGAGCAAACCTTTTTTCCTCTCTTTTTGGGACATCAATTACATATATATTAAATGTAAGATACTCTCCCATGATTCTTAGATGTTCATAGGGTTCTTTCTTCACATTTTTTTCTTTTTGTTTTACTTTAGATAATTTATGTTGGCCTATTTTCAAATTTGCTGATTGTTCCTCTGTTATCAGATCATTGAAAATGTATCAGATTATTGAAAAAGTTCTTTGAAAACGCCATATATGTATCTGTGTGTGTGTGTGTGTGTGTGTAAACTGTGTTATTTCTATCATTTTTATTGCAATCTTTTTTTATTTTGTGGTAAGAACAATAGCCACCCAAATATGTACATAATCCAATCCTCAGAACTGGTGAAAATATTCTATTTCATGGTGAAAGGGACCCTTGAAGATATGATTGAGGTTAGGGCCTTATACAGAGTGTCCTGGATTACCTGGGTGGGCCTAATTTAATCACACAGACCCTTAAAAACAGAATTTTCCCTGGCTGGAGGCAGAGGAGATATGGCAGAGGTAAAGTCAGACAGAGCTGAAACATGAAACAGCCTGACACACCAACCTCTCTTCTAAGAAAGAGAGTTTAAGGTGATGAAGAATTCAGATGGTCTTCAGGAGATGGGAGAGACACCTCACAGACAACAGGAAAGCAGAGATCTTAGTCCTAGGACCACAAAGATTTGAATTCTGCCCACAACCTAAACATTGTATAGCCCTTTATTTATTTAAATCTCTTGATTTTGTTTTATCAGAGTTCTGTTGTCTTCAGCAAGCAGCTTGCAAATATTTTGCAGGATTATAATCAATCCATTTTTCCTTACTATTGTAAATGGTATTTTTTAAAATAATGAACTTTCTGAAAAATGTTTTTAGAGATTGCCCTAGAGTTCAATGCATCAAACATGTTTAATATATTAGATATTCAAGTATTTTTATGCCAATTCCCAACTGAATTATTTCAGTTGTTGTATGTATGAAGTCCTTGTTTCTCCATTTTTGAAATCTACTTTCTCTAGGTGTAGAATTCTTGTTTGTGCTGTTTTTTGTGTTTTTCAACTCCTCACTTTAGGTGTTATTTCATTTCCTTCTATTTTGCATAGTTTCATACAAGAAGTCTGCTATAATTCTTGTATTTGTTACTCTAAATGCTAAGTGTCCCAGCTACACCCCACCCCCATGTCTTCTATTTGGTTTTTGTTTCTAGCAGTTAGAAATTATATGCTTAGAGATAGTGTTCTTGGTATTTATTCTGCTTGGTGCTCTCTGAAGTTCTCAGGTCTGGTGTTTGATGCCCATCATTTTTCTTAAGTTTTCAGCTATTTGCTGAATATCTTTTCAGTGCCATTTTTCCCTTTTCCTCCTGTGATTCTAATTACACAAATGTTAGATCGTTTGATACTCTATTTACATGTCGTGATGCTTTATTCTACTGTCTCTCTCTGCTTTTGTTTGATAATTTCTACTGACAGATCGTCAAGGTCCCTCATTCTTCTGTGTCCTGTCTACTGATGAGCAGTAGAAGGCACTATATATTTCCATTATTGTGGTTTTCATTTTCAGTGCTTAAATTTGATAGTTTCTTAGAGTTCCCATCTCTCTACTGAAACCACCTATCTGATCTTTGGTGTTGTCCAACATTTCCACTAGAATATGGATCATACTAAGAGTTATTTTAAATCCCATCAGATAATCCTAATCTCTGTTCTTGGTTGTGCTTCTTCTTGTTCTTTCACATCCTTAACATGTTTTGTTATTGAAAGCCAGATACTTTGTGGAGGGTAGTAAAGATGGAGATAAGCAGCTCTTATGTCTGGAAATGGGCACATTTTTCTTTCAGTTTGGTCTTTATTTTTTTTAAGATTTTATTTATTTATTTGAGACAGAATGAGAGAGAGAGAACACATGAGAGGGGATAGGGTCAGAGGACAAAGCAGACTCCCTGCCGAGCAGGGAGCCTGATGCGGGACTCGATCCAGGGACTCCAGGATCATGACCTGAGCCGAAGGCAGTCGCTTAACCAACTGAGCCACCCAGGCGCCCCAGTTTGGTCTTTATTGATGGGCTTTGACTTAATGTAGTTAGAAATTTCACTGATAGTAATATTTTTTTGTTGCTATGGTTACTGTCCGTGCAACACATTTTTCAGATAGTGATGTCCTTTATTTGAAAAGGTGGCTGGTTTCCAGACATTTTGTTTTGTTTTCAGTGCTGCTCCCCCTTCAGCCTCATCAGCGCTGTGTCTTGGGTCTGGGGGATATAGCCTACACTGTATAGCCTACAGGAATAGGTCCTGCTGCTACCTTGGCTATGGTTTTGAGCCCACCATTCATTCCTGCCTCACCCCTATGATAGGATAGGGACCTTTTTCCCCTGATTCTCTTCCCTTAGTTAAAATGGATCTTCATCAATGCCCTAAATACAACAGTGTTTTTATTGATTTGTTAAATAATTTATTTGACAAGAGAGAGCACAAGTGGTGGGAGTGGCAGGCAGGGGGAGAGGGAGAAGCAGTCTCCCCAAGGAGCAGGGGGCCCGATGCGGGGCTCGATCCCAGGACTCTGGGATCATGACCTGAGCTGAAGGCAGACACTTAACCAACTGAGCCACCCAGGTCCCCCACAAACTTTTTTGTTTGTTTGTTTGTTTTCATTTTACCCTTCCCCACACAGATGAAAGCTTTTGTTCCCTGGAGGAGATAGGGGAGAAATCTCTCTTCTGTTTAAACTCCTTGTACCCTCCCCAGCTCTGTATCATAAAAGACTTCTTAAATTTTTTCCCAAACCTTTCTGTGACGATCCAATGAGGTTAATGGATTACAAAATATATAAAAATCTTACACCCTTCTAAAGGTGTAGGATTCCTCAATTTCTGTGGCTTTCAAGAAGCTTCATGGTCTCTCAACAGACATGACCAGTCTCCACCAATTTAACCAACGATCATTGCTGAGATAATAGCATAACAATTTCCAATATATGTGGGCCTAAAAAAGGCTTAATAGCACATTTGACCATATTTTGTATAAAATATTGGGGGAATATATAAATTGAAGGAAAAAGAATCAGATATAGTTGTAGGAAAGAGAATAAACATAAATATAGTCATGGTTATATTTTTATACAGTATGGAGGTATAATATCTTTCAGTATGGTTTCATTACTTTGTGATCCTAGTTAAGAAAAACCTGGTACACGTGTGTAGAAGAGTCCAGGAATACAAGTGTATGTATGTTTCTCTATTCTTATGCTTCTCATCATATTTGAACTTAAACAACAAGTCTTGTATGCACATTTACCCAAATCAAATCAATTCTCATTCATTTTGTAATAAAATTAAGTCAAAGCAATACAACAAATCATTACAGTAAATAAGTATCAAACATAAAACAAAAATAAAACAAAATAAGGTAGTGACAGCTTATTGAAATTACTGTGCAAGAGGTCTCCTTTTTTCTAAATGGTTTATCTTTCAAAGAAACATTATATGGGAACTCAAATGCAACATCATGGTGCCCAGTAATAAGAGTAGAGCCTTTTGAAATTCCTCATTCTATGTCTCCATATTCTTCTTGTATAAGCCATAAAAATATACTAGAGATGGTGATTCCCTCTACATGAAAGGAGTCCTTTTACAGGAAATAAAAGGAATCAGAAGTGGTTTTGGAATAGTTAAAGGTTATTTATAAACCATGACCTCTAGCAAAAAGACAAACAGGAAAAATTGGTTGTACTGGAAAGGTTTTAAGAGATAAATAAGAGGGAAAGCAAAGAGCTAGATTTTGCCAATTGAACTACAAATTGGCAGGCAGTTCTGGATTTCTCTCAAGCTCCTGTGTCTACAAATAATTACATCACTAATTGCCAGATAACCCAGAGCATTCAGGAGGAAGAGCTACAGAAATAATTTGGAATTCAAAGCAAAAAATTATGAAATGAGACTTGGGCTAAAAAATCCTGCTCTGAAGTTTGGAGATTCAATATGTATTGTTAAAATTCTGCCCCTCTAGTTCATTCCCTGATTGATGAGCAAGTTCAGGGGATTTGAATAATAAAAGATAGGAGAAGACAAGATAATCTCCTCTATAAATTGTAGATACTGTCTCAAGGTCAAAGAGCATATTCTTAACACCAAAAATAGTGATTTTTTTTTTTAAGAAAGATCAATATGGTCAAACTACTATAGGACTCACTTGAAATCCTGCATGATTAAGTTGGGCAATTGGCCTCATTCCCATTTTTTTTAACCTGGGGGTTGGGAGGGAAGTCAGATTCAACAAAATGTTGTTATCACTTTTCCATCAGATGTTGGTGATAAGTTCCTAGAATTTTGGTTTTTCAATGTTGATATTTTTTATAATCAACCTACACAGCATTCCTTGACTAATGGGCTTGGAATCAACTAAATGGTTTAGGATCAAAGCTAGTTGTCCTTGCCTTGAACCAGGACTTGGGTGGATCACAATTTATTTCAATCCAAGATTCTTGAGGCATGCCTGAGTTACCAGTTCTTATGTGGGTCAGTTCTCAGCTGCCATGATATAACCTAGAAGCTGATTGAATAAATAACTGCACTGTGACAAACTTCAACCTCCTAGCAACATCCTCATCTATGTCTATGTATGTTCATTCCTTCAAAAGTTGGAGGCTGATCTCCCATATCTTCACGTGGGAAACTCCTATTCACTGAACATCTGCAGTGGACCAGACACTGGTATGAGGGATTCAAAGCTGAATGAAGCACAGTCCTTTCCCTCAGGATGTTTACAGTCTTCTAAAGGGAGATAAACCTATTTAGAAAGGGGAGGTGGAGTCCTATATTAGGTAACAAACGCTACAATCAAAGTATGCCCAGTGTTTTAAGGGAACCCATTGGAGGAACAAGAATAGAATAGGATGATAGAATTCCAGGCCAAAATGGTCCTTGAAGATGTATGGTCAAAGTCTTAAAACATGAATAGGGCCTTCAGAAATAGAAAAATGAGGGGATAGAAATATTAGTATCAATAATTAATATTGTGGAGTGACTATGCTTATAACCATGCTAATTTATTTACATGCATTACTACCCTAAATACCCTAAACAACTCTATGGTATAGATGACATTACTATTTTCACTTTACAAAAAAGAAAAGGGCAATTCAGTGGCATGAAGTGTGAACTCAACATTCAGAATCAGGGTATCTAACTCAAACACATGCTCTTGAATATTATGATCCTTGCCTCCCATATTGCAATGGAGCAAGATCACTGGAGGCAAATAATAGTACCTATAATAATAGGGAGCTGGGCAAGAACATAGAAAGTCAAGAAAATGACTATGTAGTAGAGGGGCAAGAAGGAATCACATCAGAGAAGACCTTGATGCCACAGTTTGAAGCATGGGTTTTTAAATGGAAAGCAATTGGAGGCCATTGACATTTAGCTAGAGGGATGCCATGGTCGAATTTGCAATTTATTAACCTATTCCAGCAGAATTGCTGATAAATGGATTACAGACCGATGAGACCAGGGACAGGGAGACAAGTCTAAAAGTTGTATAATCCAAATTAAAAGTAAAGAGGATCTGAAATAAAGTCAGTGCAGTAGAACATAGGGGTGAAACAAGAACAAAAACCCACCTAAAGGAACAGTTCTAGATCTTGTTGAACAGCTGTGTGCAGAAGGTGAGAGTAGAAATCTCACATGCCTCCACGGATATTAGGCAACTGGATAATTGATTATGCCATTCATTGAAATATAGAATACAGGGGGAAAAGAGACAGTTATACAGAGGAGCTTACTTTCTGCCCAGGCAAAGAGGGGTTTCTAGGTCATCTATGTAGAGCTATTTGCAGGAATATGTGGACCCAGAATTCAGCTGAGAGATGACTCAAGATGAATTATCTTTGAAGAGATTGCCTTGGTGGAGATGCAGAGATTGAATTTAACCATCTGATGGATGTTGGGGTTATATGCCACAAATATTGACTGATAATGATCTAAAGGCTAGGTTGCAGTACCAGAATATTTAGTAATATATCTGCTTACATTTGTACCTAATACTGACGATAATACATGCAAGGTTTAAACAAAATTACTCTAATTCTCCACGCTTCTCTGCATTCACATCCTTTGATGTGTTTGAATACCTTTACAGCTCCTCCCATCATTATAAATAGTTGGTGTATATTTTCCCAGGCCTTAAATTTGGGCTAGCCTTTGACTTGCTTTGGGAAATGGAATTCATCAGAAGTTGTGAGCCAGCGTCTCAAGAGGCTTTGTGTGCTTCCCTCTCTGTCTCTTGGAACCTCACCACCGTCATTATAAGGAGTCCTAGCTAATCTGCTGGGACATGAGAGATGACATGGAGGAAAGTCCCAGTTGTTCCAGCCAAGGCCAATCCAGAGCAATCCAGCTGATACAGGAGCTCCAACACAACTGAGTCCTATGAAACTTCCCTGACCTATAGACTCATTGATAATAGCAAATGCTTGTTGTTTCAATCCACTGAGTTTTGAAATATTTTGCTGCCCAATAAAACCTTTCAATGTTTAAATTACCCTTGGAATTTTCTACAGGAATTCAAAGAAAAAGTAATGAGAATATAATTTCTAAAAAGATTTTAGTGATATTAAATATTCAGTTACATGAAAATTTGGCTTTTATGTTTTATTATGCACATAGATATTTCTGTGTGACCTACTCATATATTTTTATGGTTTGTACTAGAAAGAACATGAATACCACCATTCTAAAGGGAATTTTTTTTTTTTTCTTCAATCTGAATCACTTGTCATTTAGAAATACATTCCAAGACCCTTGGAAGAGGCAGATCATGGCTAAAAGCTACTCTACACGATCATTATCATCATGACCCAGAGCAGGAGCCCCTTTGTTCTCTATTATCCTCTGATTTTCTTCCTCTCTTTTCAGACCTCATGTGATGATTTCATTTTATAATAGTGGGAAATCTCCTTAAAGAACAAATACATTCAGATGAATTTTCATCAGAATAGTCATAAAGGGATCATACTATGTCTCCTATATCTAGCTCTTTAACATCCTTTAATTTTTTTAATTAAAAAAAGATTCTGATGAAAGATGTTATGTGATCACACATAGGCTTCTCTGACCTAGAGCCCCTGAGAGCAGAACTATCTATTCCAACCCCTGCACAGCTTCCACATGCTCTGTTTCACATCCATTTGGACACATCTAGCTGACTGGATAGAAGATACTTTTAATGAAAAGATTTCCAGGCCCAAATCAGTCTACCAGTCCTTTTATTCTTAGCCTAGCCTTCTAATTGGTATTTGAACTGGACTGGGCCTTAAGTATCATTGCTATCCCCCCAAACCTGCACTGTTCTTAGGCGCTCGGCAGTTGCATGTTCAGGGAGGAAATTGTTTCCTGCAACCACAGAAGGGGCTCCCTTGCCTGAGCCCAGGTCTGACAGGCCTCAGTCTCTGGGGCTGGTGAGCCTTCCTTACTGAGGACAAGGGACTCTGGTCTGATGTCACTATCTCTCTGGCTCCCAGGTTTTCCTGTATCTGACTTGGTTCTTTTGCTCTTTTCTACATCTGCCTCAACAGTCCTAGTTATGACTGACAAATTCACAAAGATTACCAAAAAAATATGAATGGTCCCTGTGCTCATGGAGCTTGTTTTTTTGTTTTTGTTTTTGGGTTTTTTTCCCCCCTTTATCCCTTCAGAGCATATTTGGTAAGAAAAAG
The DNA here is from genome assembly GCF_002201575.2 of Neomonachus schauinslandi. Classification (NCBI taxonomy): domain Eukaryota; kingdom Metazoa; phylum Chordata; class Mammalia; order Carnivora; family Phocidae; genus Neomonachus; species Neomonachus schauinslandi. Next base: position 132,705,313 of record NC_058408.1, on the reverse strand, counting down.
AACATTCTATATAACCACAGTGAAGTTATCAAAATCAGGAATTAAATATTGATATAATATTCTTTAGTTTCACCACTGTTCCAATCCTGTTCAAAGGACATATTTAGATCATTTGTCCCAGTCAGTTGTCCTATTTCTTAACCTGCATTTAATCTGGAAGTCTTCTTAAATTTTTGTTTCATGACATTGATATTTTTGAATAGTCCAAAACAAGAATTTGTGGAATTGTTTTATAGAATTTCCCTGAATTTGGGCTTGCTTGATGTTTCCAAATGACTAAATTCAGATCATTAGTGGCTGGAATTCCATATCAGTGATGTTCTTTCCTTCTCAGTATATCTTGTCCCAAGGCAGGTGATATTGATCTATTGCATTTCTGGTGATATTAACTATGATCACTTGGTGTCTCCAAACTATACTTACTATGTTGTCCCTTTTCCAAAAATCTTGATAAGATATATTTAGAAACTTTTATGGACTGACAGTGACCCTCCCCAAAATTTATATGTCGAAGAGCTAAACCCCAGTGTGATGACATGTGGAGGTAGGGCCTTTGGAGGTATTAGGTTAAAATGAGGGTGCAGCCCCACATGATGAGACTAGTGTCCTTATAAGAATAGAGACAAAAATTAACCCCCTTTCCCATCATCTCTCTTCCCCCATCCCATAGATCCCTGGTCATGCAAGAAGATGACCATGTGAAAGCCAGAAAAATGACTCTCAACAGGAAACAAATTTGCTGGAACCTTGATCTTAGAATTCCTAGTGTGTAGAACTGTGAGAAGTAAATGTCTGTTGTTTAAGCAATTCAGTCATTGCTATTTTGCTGTGGTAGCCTCAGCAGACTAAGACAGAAACAATGCAAATATGCCCTTACTCATCAATTTTTCACCCACCAGTTTCAGCATCCATTAATGATTTTTGCCTGAAACAATGAGTATAATGATGACTGCCAAATGGTGTTTTTCTAATTCCATCATTCCTTCTACATTTACTATTGAAATTTTTATTGTAAAGAAGAATTTTATTTATATCCAAATGGACTCATGGATAATTATTGTATGGATTAAAAACTCTACTACTATTTATTTAGATGTGCTCAAATGGTACAAGATTTAGCATGTGATGCCCCTTGACGCTGACATTCTTCAAGTACCTCTTTACTTTATGGCACAAGATAATATTCCAGGCACATCTAGTTCTCTTCCATCCTATCCCTGAAATCAGCCATTTCTCTCAAGTATCCTAGATTCTTTAAGTGGAAGATGGTATGCGAAACCAACATATGACCACTAGGTGTGCTCATTCTACTTAAGTTCTAGTCTTTCTCAGTGCACAGTTAGAACTATATGTACAAACAAATATGTATACAGTAATATATATATTGATGCATGCATATACATACAACCATATACACATATACATATATGTGAACATATATATACAACCCAAAATATCTATAACTTTATATTAAAATCACCTGTTCACACCAATGCCTCCAATTTCAACTAAATACTAGACAGTTCATAATGTCCTTCTCCTTCTCAATATTGGTAACTTCCTTTTATGACACTAAGAAACCTGGCTCCCATTTTCTTCAATATAGATATTTATTTGCTTTGATCAAGAATACACAGAAAAAAGTTTTCAGAATTGTTAACACCCATTACTTTGTGAAAAAGAAACGTACCAGAGTCCAACATATTTTAGAATTTTGTCTTTAGCCTGAAGCATATAATGTACTGAAAAGTTGAAAAGTTAGTTCTTTTTCTCTGATTTAGTTCTTTTTCTTAGTTCTGATTTCTTTTTCTCTTTCCCTCCAGTGTGGTTACATTATTTCCTCAAATACAGTTTATAAAATGTGCTTAAACTATGTTTTAGTATTCCCCTTGTACATATTTGTATTTTCCTTTTTTGAGGATTTGGAACATGAGCATAGTTGTAAAAGTGAAACTATTCAAAAATGGTTCATCAGAGAAACATTATTGCCCACCCTATACTTCCATACTTTTCATCTTTCTCACCCATGTCCTGAGAGTACCCAGTTTCTTTAAGCTCTAGTTTATCCTTCCTGTGTTTCTACATGTACAGTTAAAAGATAGAAGTGTATCTTCTCATTTCCTCCCTCTTACACAAAGAATAGCATACTTTGTGTGACTTTTTGTATTTGATTTTTTACTGAACTATTCATCCTAAAAATTATTCCATATCATAAAAATCTTTTATCCCCATTCTTTTATTCTGGCTGCATTATATTCCATTATGTAGATATATGATAATTTACTGAACTGCTCTTCAATGTACGAATATATAGGTTTGCAATATTTTTTCATTTATAATTAATAAAATGAATGAATATTCCTAAATATGAATTTTTCTATTTTTGGAGACACATCTTCAGAGAAATCCCTAGAAGTTAGATTTATTGGACCTAATGTGTACATACATGTAATTTTGTTGAATATTGACAAAATCTCCATAATTTATTGCCAAGTACATTCCAAAGAGCATCACATGAGTACAGAGTGACTGTTTCTCCACCTTTTTACCAACAACATGTTGGTCATATTTTTTTTCCCAGTCTGATATAAGAAATGGCAATCTGGTATAATTTTGTCTTCTGCATTTCCATTATGAGAGGGATTAGATATCTAGACATGGAAAGACTTTAGATATTATGACATTAGCCCTATTAAATAGGTGAGGGAATTGAGCCCCAGAGAAACTGAATTATCCAAGTCAAGATACACACACACTCACTCTCACATTATGTTATATAAACTAAGCCATATAGAGAGATATTTAAATAAATATCTCAATATCCTATAAATGACAGCAAGCTAGTTGTTTCTGGAGATACAATGGGGAAGATAACCAGGCATCCTACCTGTAATGAACTTGCACTCTGGGAAATGTATTTTAAGGGGAGGTTACAAACATTAATCAAATATAGAAAAATTATAGCAAGTTATAATTTAATTTCTGTATTGTTAGAGCATATAATAGAAATGATTGACCTTGTCAGGGAGGTTACTGTGAATATTCCTAAAGGAGTAAGAAATGAGCTTGCATAGAGGAAGAGTGCATGTTAATTAGGTGACTGAGCGCACTGAGGACCATACAGAAGATGCTGTGTGTGTTCAGGGGGTACAAGGTGTCAAGAGCAGAGAGCAGACCTGTGGTTGTCACAACAGAAAAAAGGACAGTGTGGGGGGTGCGCTGGGTCTGTAAAGAGAGAGATTGGCTAATTGATGTGATTCAGGAAGATCAAAAATTTAAATTATTCAAGCTGAGGATAGGGAGATGACATGATCTTGTTTTGGAAAGTATCCAACTTAGTGGTAAAATGGAGAATTCATACAGTGAGGCAAATTTAGATTGAGGAGATAATTCAGAAACTCTGCAACAGGCCATGCTTTAGAGGAGTGTTGATGATAGAGACTCTTTTAATTCAAAATTACTGAGTTTCCCTTATGTCAGGCCCTGAGTTAGGGTCTGGAAAGAGGTAAATAGATATGAACAATACTTAAGAGTTAAAATAGGCAATCCATGTTGGTAGTTTGGGTATGAAGTACAAGAGAGACTAATTTAAAAACAAAATGTATAGTGATTTTGAAGGAGACCTATATTTGGGGAGGAAATTCAAACATTTGGGCCAGACATTTTGAGAATCTGTGAAGACTTTGAGACCTCTTTTGGAAGCTGTCAGCGGTTCAGTTGGTCAGGGGAGTTCAGAGCTCAAGGAGCTGTCAGTCAGAGATGCAGGGCAATTTGTGAGTTGCCTACAAATAGATGACATTCCATGTGTAGGTGTAGGTGAGGTCCTCTAGGGAGAGTGAATGGGAGGAGGAAAGAGCAGAGCTTGGACTGAGCCTTGAGGGACACCAGCATTGAATGACTGTGGGTGGAAGGGAATAAATTTAGCAAGAGCAGTAGGAGGGAAATAGAATGGTACAGAATCATGGAAACTAATTGACTCTGGTTTTTAAAGAAGCAGGGATGCATTGATAATGTCAAATTCTTCTAATAGAAAAGGACTAAAACTATTTGGTTTAATGACAAGGAGCCTCTTCTTGATTTCAGTGAAAACTGGCCAGTGATGGAGAGGTGAGGTTGTGGAAGAGGAGGAGGAAGTTCGGCTGTAAAGAGTTAAAAAAAAAAAAAAAAGGAGATTGGAAGCTGCATAATATTTTCAATGAAAACGTGCAAGTTTGCTCTGGGTCTGAGATTCTACGTTTTCTTTTTCTTTTCTTTTTTTTTAATTCCCTTTAGTTCCACGCTTTATCAAACCGTGCAGGTGTGGATCTTAGGTTCTCATAGGAGGTGCCCCCAGGGATCAGTTAAAAAAAAAAAAACAAAACCCACCTGGGATTCTGAAAAACACACAGGAAGATCCCCCACTAAGCAAATCATCTCAGAAGTTCCCAGGTTGCTGTCGGAAGGGTTACCGAGATAGGAAGATAACATCTGACAACTAACATAAGGGTTTTATCTTTATTAACCAAAGTGCAGCTCTGGGGAGCATCCAATATGAATAAATGATGTTTTTACTAATGCAGCCAACATTCAAAAGTAACAAATCCACTGCTTTACATAGCAAGCAATAGTGACAGTTCGATTTTCCTAAATAATCTCATTAACAGGAGCTGTCTACTTTTTAAGCATTAACTCACTGAATGTTGCCACTTGGATAGACACAAATTGCTTGCAACAGATATATGCTTTATGATCCCCCAGAACCCTGCATTTCTATGGCTCCTTTTGTTTTTATTGAGTGAATTTTATTGTGACAAAAAGTTTGCAAAGTGAGACTTGTCACTTTCTGGTAATTTAGCATCTAACAAGCAAAACTCATAAGCCCTGGAGAAGTGCAGTAGCTCAGGAACTGATGCTGGGTTGCAAATGGGGTTGACTTTCCAAAGCAGTGAATGTGAGTCAGAAATGGAAATGAGGCTGGGAAAGCATTCTCCAGTATGGATGTGAGAAGGAACAAAGAGGAAATACAGATCAGATTACTAGAAGATGTTAAGCCAACTAAAAAGGGGCAGCTGATGGCATGGGAGTAATGTTAATAAAATAATCAGGATATTGGTAATAGGCTTCATCGATGAAGTGCCATAAACTATGGAGTCATGCAGTATACCATGGGCTTCACAAACACTACCATTTCATTACTATGTTATAAATTCTGCGAAGGTCTTAACTTATTGAAACTCTATTTATAAATCTGAAAAAACTGAAATAAAAATGACTGAAGTCAAAAGCAAGTTCAAGTCCTGGAAATAGATTTTAAGTTTCGGTTCATTGTTTAAACTCTTATCCATCATGTCCATCACTGAACAAGTAATAAGGGTCTTTCTACTTATGGCTGCAGATCAACTATGTGACTCAGTAAGGTGGAAGTAAGTAAGAAGTTAACATATGAGCTGCCCCACATGTAAAATAAGGAGACTGAATTAGACAAAATCATCTGATCCTATTCAGAATTAACCATTTACCCTTTTTATTGCCAGAAACTTATACAGAGAAACTGCCCCTTAATTCCCTACTAAAGCCATTAGAGGAAATAAAACCTAAAGAGACCTTCACAGCTGAAGCCCAGGATGCATAAATGAAGGATTAAATGGGTGAATGCATGAATGATCAAAGAACTATGTCCACAGCACTATGTTAAGTACCGTGGAGATGCAGTGATAGATAACGTGAGGCTCAGAATGTGTACTGTCTCCTGTCCCTAGGGGAGGGTATTTTTTTATGTAAGAATTCTTAGGTTGGGTGGAATGCTCAGATGTCATTCAAAAAAAAAAATCTCTTTAGCATTTTTTTTAAAGATTTTATTTATTCATTTAAGAGAGAGAAAGAGAGCACAAGCAGTGGGGAGAGGCAGAGGCAGAGGGAGAAGGAGAAGCAGACTCCCCGCTGAGCTGGGAGCCTGACATGGAGCTCAATCCCAGGACCTAGAGATCATGACCCAAGCCGAAGGCAGATGCTTAACCATCTGAGCCACCCAGGAGCCCTTCTCCTTAACATTCTTGATGCAAGAATTTTTTTTTCCATTTTGATTTCCAAATACATAGTGTCCTTGGAGGGTACAATATTCTCCATGAGAGAGTAAATATGGGTATTAGTATTATGTGACTATTCATAAATACAAGAGAATTCCTGTCTATACTTATTTTATTATCAGGATCTCTGGAACTAAAAAGTGTGAGTATAAAACTTGCAACTTCATAACACATATATATTGCAAAACCTTAATATTCAAATCAATTTTTATGATACCAATATTAATATACCAGATTTTTGCTTCATACTTATTTTGCTAATCTTCCCTCTATTTTTGTTAGGTATACCTCTTGTTATTATATAAAAGGCTTATTTAAAAATCTGAGACCTTTTTTAAACATACAAGTATAATTAATTTACATTTACTATTGTGTTTATATTTTTGCTTTATTACTTTGCTTTATCATTCTCACTTTTTCCTTCTCTTCTTCCTGCAATCTGTTATCTTTTACCTTCTTTCCTTCCTGCATTAAACTGTTACATTTTTTCTACAATTTTCAAAAACATTTCATCTATAGATTTTTGCAAATCTATAGATGTTTACCATTTTTTCTTATTCATTTGACAATTTTATAATTTAGTCTTTTACATTTTTTTGCTTTTGATTTATTAAGATATGTGATTGGTTATCTCCTATAAATCTTATTTGATATTTGGGTTTTTTTTTCATCAATAATAGCCCTAGCATTTTTTGTTTTATCTCATCTTAATCTCATCAAAAATGGCCATAGGGTTGTGGAAGCGACCCAAGTGTCCCTCGATGAATGAATAAACAAAATGTCACATATACACTCAATGGAATATTACTCAGCCTTAAAAAGGAAGGAATTTCTAACACATGCTACAATATGGATGTATTTTGAGGATACTATGCTAAGTGAAATAATCCAGTTGCCGAAAGACAGAAACCATATGATTCCACTTATATGAGGTACTTAGAGAAGTCAAAATCCTATAGTACAGAGGAAAGAGAATGGTGGTTGCCAGGGGCAAAGGGTTAAAGGGGAATGGGGAGTTAGTATTTCACGGGTGTAGAGTTGCAGTTCCACAAGATGAAGAGTTCTGCAGATAAATAGAAGTGATGGTAGCACATTGTGAATGCATCTCATATCACTGACTATACAGTAAAAAAGGTTATGATGATAAACTTTATGTATTTTACCACAATGTAAAAAAAATTGTGCATAGCTGGTCCATGCATACATGTGTTTCTGTTGAAGTTGTGACATTTTTTTTTTCCTGCCAGGAATCCAGGAATTAATTCATCTTATGAGTTCTGTTAATGTCTCAAATAGAAATTTCAAATTCACGGAACTCATGAAAATCTAAGTCACCTGTCCTATGTGTTCCAGACATAGGTAGTAATAGTTTGTTTTTTTTCCTCCCAATAGCTCTTTAAGTCCAAATACTACCACAATCATTAGTTATTTCAGCAGCTATTAGGATAGGGAACATCTCATCAATTTAACAGAGAGATGAACGTTGGAAATAACCAAGCCTATTCATAATCTGACAAATGAAATAGTTTAGTCATATATTTGTTGGTTCATAGTTAATGTCTTTACATATCTTTTTTTATTGAGGTATAATTGACCTACAACATTATACTAGTTTTAAGTATACAACATAATGTTTTGCTATTTGCATACATTATGAAATGATCCTCACAAAAAGTCTAGTGAACATGGATCATTATACATAGTTACAGAATTCCCCTTCTTGTGATGAGAACTTGTAAGGTCTGTTCTCTCTGCAACTTATTTTTTTAGAGATTTTGTTTATTTTAGAGTCAGAGAATACAAGTGGAGGGGAGAGGCAGAGAGGGAGAAGCAGACTCCCCACTGAGCAGGGAGCCCGATGCAGAGCTCCATCCCAGGACCCCAGGATCACAACCTGAGCCGAAAGCAGATGCTTAACTGAGCCACCCAGGTGCCCCTCTCTGCAACTTATAAATATGGAATACAGAAATATAGCCACCATGTTGTGCATTACATTCCCATGACTTATTTTATAACTGGACATTTGTACCTTTTGGACTCCCTTCATCCATTTTCCAGTTCCCCCTCTCCCACCACTGGTGAACACCTGTGTGTTCTCTGTATCTTTAAGCTTGGTTTTGTTTTGTTGTTGTTGTTGTTTTGTTTAAAGTCCACACATAAATGAGATCCTATGGTATTTGTCTTTCTCTGCTTTAGTTCACTTAGAATAATACCTTCAAGTCTATGTTGCTGCAAATGGCAAGATTTCATTATTTGGTATGACAAAGTAATATACATATTAATACTTCCTTTATTCATTTATCCATCAATTGGACACTTGGGTTGTTTCCACATCTTGACTACTGTAAATAATGCTGCAATGAACATGGGGGTATGTGTAACTTTAGGTATCTTTACACATTTGTATATCAACTCATGGAATAAGCTGAAGCTACAGACAGCATATGGTAAAGAAAGAAAACTAAAAATATCAATTAGGTTGAAATTTCAATTTAAATATATTTTATACCTTTAGATCCAATAATTCCACCCTCAGAATTTACTCTAGGGATGTAATTAGAGAAGTGTGAAAAGATGTAAATATAAAAATGTCCATTGAACACTGAGTAATGCATAGAATTGCTGAACCGTTACTATACACCTGAAACTAACATAACACTGTACACTAACAATGCTGAAATTAAAATGAAAAAGTTAGTAAAAAGTTTGTCACAGCATTGTTTATAGTATTGGAAAATCTGCAACAATATACTTGTCCCAATAACTGCTTAAATTATGACTTCTATACAATAGAATCTAATAAAGCTATTAAAATGATGTAAGTATATTAAGGTAGAAATGGATTCAAATTTAGTTGCCTTAAAAAGGTACAAAGTATAGCATAAGTCCATTTTCTTTTTTTCTTCAAGATTTAGAAGTCCATTTTCAAAAGAAAAAAGTTGTAGAGTTATAAGATTATTTTTAGATGGTGGGTTGATGAATATTTTTTATTCATGCTTATCTTGAATTTTTATTTTCTCTAATTTTGTGCAATGAAATAATAAATTAATATTATAAATATTGACTATTAGGAAATAATAGTAATAAAATATTAGGGAAGATTTTGAGCATTTAAAATATTTTTATTTGGGTTTGTTGGAATTATTGCTTCCAATTGCCTAATAAATATGAAATCTAAGATTTTTGCAATTTTTTTTTTCCAACTGCGTGCCAGTTAGCCAAGATGACATCCAGGTTTTAGAATAAAAATGTGATCACCTGAATAATTCATAAATTGGTTTTTTATGCTTCCTTGCTGGGGTCATAGTGCCCATTGACAGACTGACCAAAACTGGAGAGAAAGTAGACGATGTGTTTTCTTGGACAGGACCTACAGTAGGGATGTCGCATTCATTCTCATCATGAGTCATTCTGCACCCACTCCTGCCTCCTTCCTGATACAGAGCAAACACGGGGGTCCTTCTGTGATGTTCTGACTTCAAAAAGTATTCTTTAAGTCTGTTCGTCTATTAAATATGGCCTGGTCACATGGAGGAAATATGACTCTGAGCATCTTACCTCCAAGAGAAAATCTCCTTGCTCAAATGGACACTGCAGTCTCAGGGCCCTGTGTTTCACTCTCTCACTTTGAGTCACTGTGAGTAAAGACCTGACTGACAGACCCCAACTTATGTTAACTGATCGGAGAATCCTACCTACTTAATGCTAAACTGTTAGAAAACATGCATCATGGCTGTAAGTTAATTCATTAATATATGTAATATTGCATATTGAATTGAACTGATTTGACCATGCTCAATGCCATAAATAAACCAGTAGATCAATCTTAATGTGAATTATTATGTAATGATGAAAAGGCTGAGAACTTAAGACACTCTTTCACCTTACTCCCAAACTCCCTGTCTTAGTTTCTGTTTTATAATTCTCCCACATACAGATTAGACAGTATGTCTGTTGGGGAATTTATTTCCCCTGTCCCTGTACTTTTACTTAAGTCATTTATCTTACTTGGGGTGCCCTCCCCTTCCACACTGCTTATGTAGATCCTATCAAATATTTCCTCTCAGAAATTTAATTACCTTGCTTCCAATATACAGGCAAGAGTCCTTTGTTTTCAGATAAGTAGTATGTCTGAGTGCCTGTCACATATGTCCAATGTAAAGTCAGACTTCATGGATGCTGACTGCATTAAAGAATCAATGGATAGATTCTAACATATAAAACATAAGACTTATCTGTATCTATCATCTATCTATCTATCTCTAGCACTTTCTTTTATATCTTAGGTTTACTTGGACACACACTTTCTTCTTTTTTTGATGCTAAGCCATTTTAGGCCAGGGACTGTGTCAATGGTAACTCTGTACTTTGCCTCTTTTTCTCTAACAGTGACTGGCACTGTTCTTCACATAGATTAGAAATTCAATATAAATTGATTAAATGCAGGATTTTATACACTAATGAATAAACTTATTGCCATCATGCATGTTTTACACTCATCATATAGTAATATTCTCATGTTGCCATGTATTTGTTAGCCATTTTCTTTTTACTGAACGGGAAATCAATTGAAGAAGGAACCTACATCTTGCACATATTTATACATGTATTACCTTGTTCCACTTCTGTGTCTGAAGCTGAAGAACTCGTGTCTCCCACTCATCATGTGTTTGTTGAATAAATGAATTTGTTGAATAAATCTTAACATAAAAAGACACCATCCCATCCTTCCAGGTTTTTTATTTACTCTTGTTATTTGGGGTACTCCCTCTGCTCCAGACATTAAATTATTCACTGCATATCACAAACACACAGCACATCCCTGCTTAAAGTCAACTGTGTGCGTGTGTGTGTGTGTGTGCAGACTCATAGAAGAGTTCATTGTTTAGAGAGGGTAGAAGAAGTAGGTGTTATGCTTATACTTGAGAAGAGAGCTTATATTCTGCTTTCCTACTATGATGATGATAATACTGAATATGTGCAGAGGACATGGTGAGAAATTCAGTTTCTAGCAAGAAGGGCTAAGCTGCTCTAACCACAGACCCACACTCTGGGTTCTGAGTACACACCCAGATTAAAGGGGTTGGGAAAATTTTGAGATGTCTTTACATCTGAAAAAATAGGGGTGCCTGGGTGGCTCAGTCAGTTAAGCGTCTGCCTTCAGCTCAGGTCATGATCTCAGGGTCCTGGGATCGAGCCCCACGTCAGCCTCCCTGCTCAGCGGGGAGTCTGCTTCTCCCTCTCCCTCTGCCTGCCACTCCCCCCTGCTTGTGCTCTCTCTCTCTGTCAAATAAATAAATAAAATCTTTAAAAAAAAAAAAAAAAGAGAACTAGAAGGCCACGGTCCAGGCAAAATGCGTACTTGGGACATTTAGACAGCAAAAGGAATCCAAAACGAGCTACTCAGAAGTGAAGGGCCTCAGGCATTTGGCATGGTGGAAATCTATTTCTGAGCCATGGATCTTAGTAAAGCTTTCATTTTAAGGAGTTAAAAGAACAGCAAACCACACTCGAAGAATGTTAACAAAGAAATTGTGAAACTCTCCTGGCATAAAAAATTTTCATTTAATAAGATTTAAAAAAAAGATTCAGTTCTTTGATCACAATAGTAACACAATATTCTTCACCAAGATTTATGAAAATGAATCAAAGAAAAATAGAAAAAAGAGATCAAGAGATCAATGTGAAGATTATATAATGGTAGATCATTTCAGATTTATACAGATATTAAAATAATATGAATAATATTATCAGTGGTGAAATACTGAATTTCCCACAGAAAGATAGAAAAAGGAAACTAGGCCCTTTATAATCACTTTATTTAACATTGTACTGGATATCTTAACTATTTCAATAAGATAAGCAAATGAAAGACTGATCAGTTTGGAAAAGTTTTTTTTTTTTTAATACCTGTCAGTTTTCTTGAATGATGACTATGCCCTTAGTATATCTAAATACTAAGAATATAGTATTAAAGTACAGAAAATTAATAAATTTAACAAAGCAGTAAAGTTCATATGTTAATGTCAATTTTATATATATAGCCAATGAAGAAATAAACAAATTAAAAAATCAGTCTGCTTTTATTTGGCAACAAATAGCATCAAATACTTGGGAATAAATCTTTTTAAAAATGTCCAAAACTCGGGTGCCTGGGTGGCTCAGATGGTTAAGCCTCTGCCTTCGGCTCAGGTCATGATCCCAGGGCCCTGGGATCGAGTCCCACATCTGGCTCCCTGCTTAGCGGAGAGCCTGCTTCTCCCTCTGCCTCTGCACCTCCCCCTGCTCATGCTCTCTCTCTCTCTATCTCTGTCTCAAATGAATTAAAAAAAAAAGTCCAAAACTCTATACAGAAAACCACAAATATTATTGATATAAAATGTTTAAGGTTACAAGAGTGTACATATTTGCTACATGAACTAGAAAAATCAATAATGTGAAAAATTTGTTTTCACTTTGTAAAACATTTTCAAGAAAATTAATCTCACTGTAAGTCCCATCAGGATAGTTTGAAATTATAAACTGCTTCTAAAGTATATTTGGGAATTCTAAGAGAAAAAAAACAGCCCAGACAATTTTTTGGAAGAAAAAAAAGCCAGGGAATTTATACTATCAAATAACAATACTTGTTACTAAGCTACAGTAATAGGGATAGTGTGGGTATTGCCACAAGAACTGACAAATAGACCACTGGAACTCAATAGAAAAATCATCAACAGACTCACAATTACATTGTCTTCTTTCTCTACAAAAATGTTGTGGTATAAATGGAAAAGGATGGATATTTCAATAAATTAGGCTAATCTATGGGATCTCCATATTGGATCTCTACCACCCAGAATATTTTTTTTTAAAATTGCAGGCAGATTACAAATTTATATAGAAAAATAATAACTGTCTTTAAAAATCATAGAATATCTTTGTGATCTTAAGGTAGGCAAATACTTTTTTCAAAAAGTAACTATTACTAAGCCGGACTACATTCATAATATTTTTTTTAAATCAAAAGAGGCATGTAGAAGGTGAAGGAGAGTCAGTTTTCCATATCCATATATCTGTAAGTAAACATATAGATATATAGGTAGATAGAAGTATTTAAGAAGTATTCTTCTTAAAAAGATAGAGAAATAGGATCACACGGAAAGCAAAGATTACCTAAATGTAAAACAAGGACAAACCACAAAATAAAATACTAATAATAGATATATTAAAATGAAGTTTCCATTCAACAGCATTAAGAGAATGAAAAAGGGGGCACCTGGGTGGCTCAGTCATTAAGCGTCTGCCTTCGGCTCAGGTCATGATCCCAGCATCCAGGGATCAAGCCCCGCATCAGACTCCCTGCTCGGTGGGGAGCCTGCCTCTCCTTCTCCCACTCCCTCTGCTTGTGTTCCCTCTCTCACTCTCTCTCTCTCTCTCTCTGTCAAATAAATAAAAATCTTTAAAAAAAAAGAAAAAAGAATGAAAAACCACCAGACAGGGAGAAAATATTCATAAAACATTTATATAATAAATGACTCATCACCAGAATATACAAACAATCCCTTCAAATTAATGATTAAGAGGCTAAAACCCAATAGAAAATGGATAAAATAATTAAACCACCTCCACAGAATGGGGTATGTCAAATAACTATATGAAAAGATGGTCAAATGCATGTCATCATGACATGGAAATTAAAACTACTGTGGGGGTGCCTGGGTGGCTCAGTCAGTTAAGCGTCTGCCTTCCACTCAGGTCATGATTCTGAGGCCCTGGGATCGAACCCCGTGTCAGGCTCCCTATTCAGCAGAGAGTCTGCTTCTCCCTCTCCCTCTGCCCCTCCCCCTGCTCATGTTCTTGCGTTTTCTCTCTCTCTCTTTCTCAAACGAATAAATAAAAAATCTTTAAAAATGGGCGCCTGGGTGCTCAGTCAGTTAAGCATCTGCCTTCGGCTGGGGTTATGATCCCAGGGTCCTGGGATCAAGTCCCACGTCTGGCTCCCTGCTCAGCGGGGAGCCTGCTTCTCACTCTCCCTCTGCTGCTCCCTCTGCTTGTGCTCACTTGCTCTCTCTCTCTCTGTCAAATAAATAAAACCTAATATATATATATAATCTTTAGAAACTGTGAAACCTCTACAAATCTACCCAAATTACTAAAATGATAAAGACAGATGAAATTAAGTGTAGGTAATGAAGAACTGGAACACTGCAGTTATGAGTGTGGTGAGTGTAAATGTACTAAAACACATTTAAAACTCTTTGCATTAGCTAAAGCTGAATATATGCATACCTTATGGTGCAATGATCCTACTCCCAGGTATCTACCCAGTAGAAATTCCAAATCTCCTAAAGGTCTACACAAGAATTTCCAACAAGAGTTAAATAAACTGTGGTATATTCTTATCTGGAAATACTAGGCATCAGTGAGAATGAGTGAACTATGAACTGCGTAAACAGTGTAGATGAATATCCCAGTCTAACACTGAGGAAGAGAAGCCAGACACAAGCAAGTACATACTATATATCTGAGATCATTTCTATCAGGTTTGAACAGAGACAGCAATAATCTATAGTGTTAGAAGTCCATGTATCAATTACTTTTCTTGGATAGAGGGTGGGGGATCTAGAAACTGGAGAGAATGGAACTATTTTGTCCACCTTTCCTCTTCTTATAAGGACAGCAGTCAGACCATATTAGGACCCACCCTCACAACCTGGTTTTAACTTGAGCACCTGCCAGTAGAATGGTTGAATAAAGATAGCCTAGCAAGACGGTTTGAGGGGAGGGGGATAAAAGGTAGGGAGCAAATATTCCTGGAAGAGCAAGCAGCCTGAATATAAACCAAGGATATGTAGGATATTATTCATGTTACCAAAAGTGGTTCAAGTAGCATTGGTTTGAGTATGAATCATTGAGTAGTGAAGGAGAAGGCAAGAATAGTTAGGCTTTTGTCCAGTTATGAAAAATTGGGATTATAGATGGTAATAAGGTATTTTGCCTTTTGATGGGGAATTTGATAAATACTGCATTTGTCCCATATGAAGGTTGATGGTTGGCAGACAATTACTATAACTAAGAATCATTTTAACTTATGAAGTGGCCTAGAAACCATCAGGCCATAACTCACTCCCAAATTTATTTTAATCCTATTTAGATTGAGGAAAATGAATTTTATGTTCTATGATTTAAATGTCAAATGTGCCACATTTAAAAAATTCTCTAGAAAAATTTTCCAGGAGAAATACAATCTGACTGGACTTCCTTGCCTATCGTTGTCTTTCTTTTAACACCAGCATTTCAGCTGGGTACGTTCAGGTGTGTAACATGGCCTCATTTCCCACAGGACTGCAACTCAGGACATCCAGCCACGGCGTGGATCTCACCAAGTGCACAGACCTAGAGGCTCAGCCAGAGGCAGGGCTAATTCTTCTTGGAGTGCCATGTGAGGCCAACATGGTGGTTCTGGTCCAGAAAATGTGAAAGCATCTGAAAGCCCTTTTGTTTTCTCTCTCCATGCTTTTTTCTTTTATTTATTTTCCCTTCAATCTCTCTATATTATTTTCTTTTCTTCATTCCTATTTTTCCTTACAATTTCTCATTGGATTCTCTGTTTTCTCTATCTACCCCTGCCTCCATCAAATACTTTTATCATTTGAAGTTCATGTGCTGCAGATTTCCCAGTTGAGTCCAGCCTTTCTCTCTCTCTTCCTCTGTCCCTGCTGAGAGTGCCCTCAGTCCTTTCTTCTATTTCTTTGGTCCTACGCAGACTGCATGATCCACTGAACCCTCATTCCTGCTGTGAATCCTTTCCTCAACTCTCCAGCTGACACAGACCTCTCCCTCTTCTGAAAGCCTGTCCTTCTGAGAATCTGTCCTACCCGCTTGCCACTTACCCACCATTGCACAAATGATAGATGCACCTCAAAAGATGCATTTGAGGAGATATATATATACCCAGAAAATAATAGATGCTCATTCAATGCTCATTGATCAATTCTCCTGCTAGTGAGAAAGAGAAAATGGGAAAACAGAGACATATACTTAAACAGGCATTTTAGTGACCCCTCTCCTATCCTTCTATAATCTTTCCTCTGTACACTTTTTCCGTTATGAGTTCCCCTCATCCTTTCTTGGCCTCTGTTTTATTTTCCTACCTGTTTTACTCTCTCACTTCCTCTCATTCTTCGACAGGTGGTCACATATTTTTCTCCTATTCCTTCTTTGAAAGATTTCCAAGGCCACTGTGTAGACAGCATGCACTTTCTCTCTCTTTCTATCTCTCTCTGTTTCTCTTCTGCCCTCCTCCTTTTCTGCCCTTCTCTTCCTCCTCCTTTTTCTACTTCTCTTGCCAGCCTCCTCTTTCCTGTTCACCCACCCATACACTCTGAATAATTCAAGTTTTATTTAGAACGAGTCAAAATAAAATTGCTTGAGGGCTCAGACCATGTAGGCCAAGCTTTGCCTGGAGACAATATTTACAGCTGAGTGATAAATAGGGATTGCTATCAAGGGGTTGGTGGCCTGTTAACTAAAGCAAGCCTAGAAATACTGCCATAAGAATTGCTGAATGTGGGAGAGTTCATAGTTAATGGCTCCTGCACTAAAAACAAGTTAGCAAATGGCAACCAGCACAAAGAGAATTACTGTGGTCAGTTTGGAGATAGAGTTGTGCTATGAGGTTAGGCTTGTCAGAACACACTTTCACCTGGCCTAGAGACATTACCTCCAGGATAGGACAAAAATTTCTTGGGAATCCAGGCTGAAAGTTTGCAACATCTGAGAACTGGCCTTTGGACAAGTAGCGGCAAATGGGTCTTTCTAAATATATCAGAGTCTCTGTCTCAAAGTACTAGAACCATAATACCGGCTGGGGCTCAGACATAGAAAACAAGAAAAGAAGTTCTTCTTTTGGACTGGAGCATGCATGGCTTTTCTTTTCCAGGAACCAGAAGTCATTTATTAGTTTCAGTGAATGAGGTCCAAATTCTTTCTATGCTCGGAGATGCACTGCATCATCAATTCCCCTACAGTGAGGTTTAGCTAAGTTCCTAAGTTGTAACAAATAAAACACAGGTTTAAGTCTTATACATATCTCCAGCCTACCCTATATGACTATCCCATGCATGTTCCCAATCTGCATTTCTTCCCCTAGCTGTGACTAGCTGAAGAAAACTTTCAGATGGTGAGTCTCAAGACAGAAGAAACCTGGAAGCCTGAGTAACACCTGAAGGAGAGTCATTCAGGGAAAAAAAAAATATATATATATGCAGACATATGCCCAATTACAAATGCCAGTAAAACTTTGGTCAGGCTGTAGAATATTAAATAAATGGTTTTTTTTTATTTTTTGTAAGATTTATTTATTTTAGAGAGAATGCATGAGGGTGTGAGAAGGGTGGAGGGTTGAGGAAGAGAGAAACTTAAGCAGACTCTGCACTGAGCACAGAGCCTGATTTAGGGCTCAATCTCACAACCCTGAGATCAGGACCTGAGCCGAAACCAAGAGTCAGATGCTTAACTGACTGCACCCAGCAGGAGCCCCAGTGTTCATTTTATGAAGAAAATAAACAACGGACAGAAATTAGTCTACCATGACAAATATAGGATCGTAGAATAGTTGGCAACAAGATTGATCAGAATGAACACAAGTTGGTTGTGATCTTCCTGCTTTGCCATTCCTAATTTTTTAAAGCCCCTCATTCTTAGAAAATAATTACTATTCTCAGTTTATATGGTTTGGTTGGTCCCAATGTTCTCCATATTCAGAAGTGGCATGTAACTCAGGTCTGGATAATCAACATATTCATTATCTTAGACTCTTGCTCATATATGGATTCATAAACAAAAATGGTCCACTGAACATGAATCTTGAGACACGCTAGGGCCAACTGGAAAGAAAACTCGCTAATGGATATGTTACAAGAATGTCAGTCTGGGTCTTCTGGGGGTGTCCATGAGGGAAAAACTCTCTTAAGAATGAAGCCAGCATAGTACAAAGCAAAAAGGAGAGGTAGACATAGTTTCTTGATAACATTGTTTGAACATCCAAAGACAACTATTCCTGAAATGAAGTAGTTTTGAAATTTTTATTTACATAGACTATAAATGGACTTTTCCTTTATGAAAGTCCAAGTGGGATTTCTGAGAATCAGAACTAAAATAATTATTTTGAACCCTTCTACCTGACCGCTTATTACCTTGCATCTGTAGGTCAGGTAAAGCGGCCTCAAATAAAAGTAAAAATGGGAAGAGAAGATGTGTGGGTCGGGATATCTTCCTGTCTGGTCCTCATTCAAAGGAACAACTAATACTGAGCTTAGTAGACAGAGAACACTCAATAAACGTTTTTGATGGATCAGGTAAATATTCTGTACCATGTAAATATCTGACTCTTCTTTGATTTCTTATGAAATCTTATCATAAAATTTCCTTATGACTAGTATGAAAATATGATTTTTCCTCAAAACTGACTCTTTTGAGAGTAAAAGAAGGAGCTCTTAATAATTACACCAAAATAACATGCATAAACTGGGACATTCCTGGGCAAAGCTGGGCATATATTTTTTCTACATGTAAATCAGCATTTTTGATACAAGCTCATATATAACATAAGCCTATTTATTCAAATCCCAGGAATGATACCCAATTCTGATTTCTTCTCTCTAGAAAATAAAGAATAATAAAAAGAAGTATGAGTATGTTTAAAAAAAAAGGCAAGAAAGAAACCATAAATAAGAATTATCCAGTAAGATTTTTGTTCCTCCTAAGATAAAAAAAAAATTGTGAATATATATATATATAAAACATTGAATTTTTATGAGGGCCATAAGAAACTCTATAGTCATTGTGATCTTCTAGAAAATAATTCTTGCTCAATGCACAAATTCTTACCAGGCAGATCTAAGGCTTGCTACTTCTTTCCTTCCCTTTTTTTTTTTTTATTCATCCATTCATTAAGGAAATATTGACTGAATCTTTTAATCTTCCATTCACTGTGCTGAGACATAGATTAGTCTTAGGCGTTTGAGCTGTAAAACAAAACAAAACAAAAAAACTAAAAACCATGAAGAAGTTCATTGAAAGGAAATAAAAAGATGCATTATGTTTGAAGAAGAAGGACATGTTTACTAGGTAGGACCTAAATATTGCATAAAGTTAGAGAGTACTCAAAGGAAAGAGGTAGCATGGGTTCAGATATTGAAAGGCCAAAGATTTGGGAGTTTGCCTTCCTTTCTCCTGACATGACCATAAATATGCTTTCAGATATGTGAGTGATAAGGTTCTGAAAACTGTGTGGTAGCTAAGATACCATGAGGCTGGAGTCCATGATGAAAATAATAAAAATGATGGTAAACATTTACAGAGCTCCTACTATTTTCTGGGCACTGTTACAGATGCTTTACATGTTTTAATTTATGTAATCCTCAAAATCCCAGTAAATTAGTTATTCTTACTAACCCCAAAGTCCTTCATTGTGAACTCAGCTCCTGTTAATCTGATTGTTTCTGTACAGCAAACTGCCTGCCAAATAATAATGCTCTCCATTTGTTTAAATGCTTTATAATTTAAATTTTTTCCATCTGAGTGATCTGATTTCATTCTCATAGCAGCAGGCAGTGTTCCCTTTTTCATAGATGAAGACACTGAGGCCAAAAGCATTTAAGAAGATATTTGTCTGAGGGAACTTAGCAAGTGAGTGGCTGAGTCAGATCCTAAAGCTGCTCACAGGTTAAATTCCATCATTGCTTCTCTCAGTGCTTGCCATGTGGCCATTCATTCTAGAAAGGTCCATTTTATAACTATCTTTTCTGTCAATAGCACACAGACAGAGTTGTATAAGTTTTCAAAGGAACACATAGTTGAGAAGAGAAGGAAAAGAATATTTAGGGGCCCAAGGATAAAGCCGAAGGAAGATGCCAAAATGGGATGCCCTGGGTATCCAAAGTCCAAGTCTCAAGAAGCATGTGGGCAGCAGGTCCCTGGCAACAAGGTCTCTGTGGTATAGTCATAAAGTCCTATAGCAAAAACTTGTCAGCCTTGGCATCTAACAAAGATGTACTAGATTCAAGCCCTGATTCAGCTAACTAAAGACTATGACCTTGGGCTGTGTACCTACCTACCTCAGTACCACTTTCTATCTGGGAAATAAAGAAACAATCATGCCTACTTCATGGAGAGGTTGGAGGAGGAAGTAGTTAAATACATGGCATTGACTTATACAGCATGTGCCACTGAAGAGAGAGAATGAAATCAGGATTCATGTACAAATGGAGGTGGTGATGTTTGGGGGCTGGTGTGGAAAGGAAGTATACAGGAGAATGAAGTCTAGCTCTATCTTCTACCCTGTTCCCAGTACCAATTGTGAGTTTAAAATATCAAATTCATTCTACTTTCCTCGGTCTTACATTGACACTGTCCATGACAACTTAGCACATTCATAGAAATTTCTTAAATCTTCACAGGCTCCAATGGGAGAGATACTGAAGGGGGATACTTCTCCACACTACCCATGTTGTATGATGTGTGAGGAAAATACCCATGGAATCAATGACAGGGGAGGGCCAAGAAATCACTTTTTGTTAGCCCAATATACTCATATTGGCAGGACCCCCCCAGCCAACCACAGAATCTGAGCTTAAGGAAAACGTTGGAAGTCATCCATCCATCTTCCACCCGAATCAGGACTTCCTTGTGGTGATTGTGGTATTGGGGATCTCCCCACAAACTTAGGCACCTCTTTCCTTTCTTGAAGATTTCTTTGAGCTCAAGCATGCCTCCAGACCCAGATGCTACCACTAACCTATAAGACTATTCTCTCCTCCATTCATCTAAATAGGAGGAATCTGCTCCAACCAAGAGGATCCACTCACTGTAGAGACCAGAGCCCTCCTTTCCAAGTCCTGTTCCATTCCCTCCTATGTGTGCCATGAATTTTCTTTCCCTTTCATCCAGACCACATGTATTTCTCCTATAAGGTCTAACTTAAATTGTTCCCCATAAGTGGTCCCTCCATAGCTCATACTGATCTCTCTCTCCTTTCAATTTGAAGCATATATTATTTATACAATCTATTTGACAAATTATCATAAATAGAGCAGTCTGTGATGCCATTAACATATATTCATACCCTACTGTACTACCCTGTTGCCTGCTCCTTAAGAGAGGGAATGGTCATTTTTATTTTTTGTCAGCTATGTTATATAGACTGGTACTTAGCACATATCAAGAATTTGATAAATATTTGTTGAGTCATAAATTTAAAAGGAGAATGCTTCTTGGAATTGTGATTAACTTACACAAAATTAGTGCCCCAGGTAAATAATAATGGTAGTTCCCATTTATTGGGCCTCATTGTTTGACAAATACTGTTCTACATGTTCCAAAGGGATTATCTGATCTTATAACTGCAATAACACAAAGTATGACAAAAAAGGGAAAGAGGTTAGGTAAGTTGTTCAAAGGTACACATCTGGTAAGATGGTGGAATTGAACTTTGATCTCAGGTGGTTTGACTTCAGCTCACATTTTTAACCACTTTATATTGGTTTTCAGTACTTGGCTGAGCCACCTAGGATTTCTTTACATAAAGTAGTAAATGAGTTTCATTCCTGGTCATAGTGTTGGCTTGCATGACTCCACGGAGGGAAGCTATTGTCACCTCAGATTCCTGGAATGTAATTGTATCTCAATAGATTTTCAATCTGATTTAGATTCTTTCATACCTATAGTGAAAGAAAAAGTGATGTTGAGTGTATCTACTTTTTTATACCTGCTCCCACCAGCTAGGTCCAAAATATACTTTCTATAATTATACATATGTCTTTCTTACAAAACATGCAAATGCCCAAATAACCTGAGTGGAGTTTCATTTTCCATGGCAGTTCCCTTCTAGCCAAAATAGACCAGCTGGCAAATATCTCCAAAACATAGTTAAAAAATATATTTTTATCTGTAATAGAAATGTCACTTGTCCTAGTATCCCCTTTAGCAGCAGGAAGGGGAGAGTGAGAATGAGAGAGAGAGATCTATTTTGTGTGATTCTGCTTTTAAAATGCATGGCACTTTGTCCCTTTCAAACAAATGTTTCAATCTCTGAGGAGTTTTTGGGTCCTGCGCCCAAGATTTTTTTTTTAATCACTTTCAAGTTTCTCTATAGTCTTGGCTTATTTGGAATTCAGAGTCCTATTTTTAAAAAATAAAGGAAAAGAAAGAGAAATGGGCTTTCTTATCCTGTTTTTCTCTGGAAGGTCAACGGCCATTCCTCTCATCAATTCATGCAGCTCTGCAGGACCCCAGAAGAGCAGCCTTGAAACCCAGCTCTGTCAGGGCATGCAGCCCTGGAAAGGAAAGGTTTACTGACTTAATAAAAGCTCCAGAGTGGGAACAAACTAGGAAGAGCTGTTCCCATGTTCTCAGTGTCAATCCACTGTGTCAGCTCAGTCTTGAAGCTGAGGACTGAGAAAATCTTTGACTCCAAAGAATGACCGAGTGATACAGAGAATGGACCAAAGGGAGTTAGACTTCTGTACAGTCCCTGTAGTATGTTACTGCCTTAACTGCTTTGTCCCCTAGTCACTGAAACAGTTTCCGTGTCTTTCCCCAGGGTCCGAATCACACTGAAGTAAGCCTTCCCTTGACCATCCCCTTTCACTGGATAGTCACTCCTCACCCTCCATATTTCAGCTCACTCACTGCTTTATCCTATTTTTTACCACCTCCTCTGAGTCATTTACTATCCTAGATGTGGTGGATAGAGCCAGGAGCAGAAACAAGGAAAAAAAAAAAAAACAGTATTCAAATAAGCAAGCACGTACATAAGATTTCCAGGGTTCAGAAGTGCTGTGAAGAAAAAGGAAGCACGGTAAGGCAATGACTAAGAGCAAGATAGGAGGGAGTTATGTTGCTTCGGGTGTTCAGGAAAGGTTTCTCTAATATGGTGACAAAAGAACTGAGATCTGCAGAATGTGAGGCTGAGACAGGCCAATATTAGAAAAGCATTCTAGGTAAAGGGAACAGCAATCACAAAGACACTTGGGTAAGAGGACATGAGAACTGCAAGAAAGAGAATGTAGCTGAAGGGGGAGGACATGGTGGAGGGAGGTTTGTGACTGATCAGTCAGAGCAATATTTGGGGCCAGATTAAAAGTGGTCTGCCCGTTGTGATTTGGGTTTGGGATTTTATTCTGACTGAGATGGGAAGCCAGTGATGATTTTTGAGGTGAGATGTGATATGATGTGACCTTTGGTTTAAGGAGACACCATGGGGCAAACAGGTTGACCATGGAGTATATGTGTGACCATGGGTCCTCATGGGGTGACGATGGTAGGTGGACCATCCCTGTAAGAGTAGTACGATATTTCAGATGAGAGAAATCATTGAATCCAGAGTGGTAGAGATGGAGTTATTATGAAGCGATTGCGTTTTGTGATACACTGTGAAGTTAGTCTCTTCAATAATCAAGGTTTTCATGTGGGGTGAGAAAAAGGAGAGAATTAAGAGTGATTTCAGTTTTGGGTCTGAGAAAATTAAGAATAGAAAGCTGAAATTGCCATTTACTGAAAGAGAATTATCAGCAGAGATGATTTTGGATGAAAAATCAAAATTTTGCTTTTGAAGCTATTAAGTTTGAAATGCCTATATCAAAGGGAGAACATCCCCTTGGTTCCTCTTACTGCTGAATAAGGTTATGTAAAGACAAGGTTGGAGCAAATGGTATCTCCTCATGACTGTAAAACCAGTCTTCTCTAGGAGTTTCCAAACCTGGCAGCTCATAAGACACAGAAGACAGAAAAAAAAAAAAAAAAGACACAGAAGACAGGTTTCTATTTCTTTGTCAGCAATGTGTCACTACTTATGGAACCACTTTTGACAAAATTTGTTTCAGCTGCCCCAGGACCACCACAAGCATGGTGCTTCTCTAGGATTCCAGAGACTCAGCATATAGTTTTATGGTCAAGATATATTGCAACAACGCAGTAAGAATGCACAATTGTGTCAGTGAGGGGAAAAAATATATCAAGCAGTGACTCGTGTCTATATTCATGTGTAGGCTTCTTTTGCTCTCCTTAAAGAGACCACACAGCATATTCTCCCTCCACCCTTAAAATGCAGAAGGAAATGCGTGCACTGTTCTTCTGCCCAGGTATGCTCACTGGAAACTCAGAGGCCAGGATTTTCATTAGGAACTGGTTACATAGACATGATGGCTGACCATAACTATCAAGCTCCAGACTCCTAGAAGGAAATCAGGTGATCGTGATTGGTATGACAGGCAGGCAAAGTATTCTTATCACTTAGAGAACTTGACAAGATCCAAATGTCCGGACACCAGGCAAGGGCCAGCCTGCACACAGACCTTTCCAAAGATTAGGCATGTTGTGTTAATTCCTTCCTGCCTAATCATAGATTTCAGGACAGGGACACTAGCATAGATTCAGATATCACAAGCTATGGGGTGAGACTTAGCTGTCGGTTTTTAAAAGATTTATAGCTAAATCTGATGATCACCCAGGTTTAAGAACTATCACTTGTAGTTCAGCTACGTGAAATTACTTTTCCAGTGAACATGCAGTCAGGTGTGGAAGAGGAGGTCGGAGACTCTCTGTCAATAATTAAGGTTTTAGGCAAATCACCTCACCACTGTTTCTTTATCTATAAATGAATGGGGATGGATTTAAATGATCCCCAAAGCCCCTTCAGTTCTAATATTCTTTGGTCTAGATTAGAGAAAGCAGGTGAAATGGAAAGATACAGGTATCTTGCCCAATGCTCTTCCCTACTCCCTCTCTTCACCTTCCTTGAAATCCAGAAAGCAAAGGCCATTGTCCCCTCTCTATCTCTTGAGGGATGCCTGAGCTGAGGCATGCCATAAGATCAAGAGAAGCAAAGACTGCCTTTAACAGATTTCCTCTCTACATTAATGTCACAAATGACAAGACAATTTTATAGGGGAAGAAGGATGTGTACTTAGTTTGTGGGAATGAAAGAGACAAATTAAAATTCTGAAGAACCACAAGGGCCTTTTGGGGAATTTTAAAGACAAGTCTACTCTAAGATAACTCTACTGATAAATCTAAATTCCCAGCCGGGGGGGGGTGGGGTGTTCTTTAGCATATTTTCTGTCTGTAATCTTTCATGGGCTTTATGAGAAAACTGTGCATGCCTCTTACCTGCAGTAACCAAGATGAAATGAGAAACACAAGTTTGTAACTCTGACATAGAATTAAGAGATCTTGATGGCAAGCCTCTTTGTTTACATTTAGGGTCTACAGAGGGATTGAGTGGGTCTAGGTGCTCCACTAAGGTGTAGTTTGGGACTAATAAAAGGATTAACACCTGACATGTATTAAACCCCTTTTAATAGAGCAGATCAATAATAATATACAATAAAGGCTCTCTTAAAAGTCTCAGTTTTAAAGAAAAACACCCCTCCTTCATTTATCCTCTCTTTTTTACTAGCTCAAATTCTTCCTGTCCCCTGAACTGTATCCATATACAAGCATATATTAGTATCCCCATCATGGTAAACATGATATCATCTCAAATTTTTAACCTCCTATTCACTACACACCTACTATAAAATGAGATTTCTCCCCAACTGTTTCCATGAACACTGCTCTCAAGTATATCAACAACCTCCACGTTGCTTAATCCTGCAGTTTTCATCTCCCTCAATCTTTTGATCACATCGACAGAGTTGACCATTATTCTCTCCAACTTCTGTGATACTGTACTCACCCAGTTTTTCTCACAACTCATGGTAAATCCTCCAGCTACACACATGTGTGTGAGTGTGTGTGCATGAGCACACTTGTGTATAGAGAGTAGGGACAATATGCACAAGAGTAAATAATACTTGAGCTCATTGAATTTTTACATATGCACATATATGTGTAACTACCATCCTGATAAGGATATAAAATATTTTCAGTAGGTTCCCTCGTGTCACCTCCCAGGGAACACACTCCTGCTCAAAGAATTCAGTGCTATTCTGACTTCTGTAAACATACATTGCAGGGCTCCCAATAGCAGCAGGAGGTGGTAAGGCCTGCTGACAAGCAGTTTGCTTTTCTCTGTGTGAGAAAATTTATTTTCTTTTAATATCCCATTGGACAAATTAGGTAACGTGGATAAGCCCAGATTAAGAGTAGAGCAAGAGACTTGCCTTCTTGTTGAGAGGAGCTGCAAAGTCATGGTCATTACAAAAGGATGTTCCTGCTATGCTAAATACAGAGCGAGAGAGAGAGCGCAAAATTTGAGCATATATCCTCTACTCATCTACCACCACTCTGTGAGTCAAATTACATCATGACAGGGGAAAAGCCTACTGCCTTTCAATTCTTCCCTAGAACCAAGTCCACTGTAACATAGATATTAATAAATATTGTATTAAAGGAATTAATGATTAATAGTTTTTTTAAAGATTTTATTTATTTATTTGAGAGAGAGAGAATGAGAGAGAGCACATGAGAGGGGGGAGGGTCAGAGGGAGAAGCAGACTCCCTGCTGAGCAGGGAGCCCGATGTGGGACTTGATCCAGGGACTCCAGGATCATGACCTGAGCCGAAGGCAGTCGCTTAACCAACTGAGCTACCCAGGCACCCTGATTAATAGTTTTTTAGATCCATGTTTTATAACTCCCATTTGATGTGTAGAGAATGGTCTTAGAGCATGGTGGCTGTAGATTTGCAGAAGGATGAGCCCAGGGCAGGGTACAGGTTATCAACATGGGTGGATATTATAGATTATGCTGAGGTGACAACATTTCCCCATATCCCCATGTTCCAAGTCAAGGAAAGATCTATAATTTTTTTATCGTTGTTGCTGTTCTTTCAGAACCTCTGCTTCTGTTTGGTTTGCTCATTAGTTTTCTGCTGGAAGAATTGTTTATTGTCCCTTCTGCTTTCAATTACTTTCAGTAATAAGGCTAATGATAATAACAGCTAATATCTGTTGAGTGCTTAGAATATGGCAGGCACTATGATACACATCTTTAATTATTACATTTAATTCTCAAAATATTTTTGTAGTAATATTTTTATTCCCATTTCATAGGCTAGAATCCTGACACTCAGAGAATTAAGCAACATTTCAAGGTATCAAAGAAAATATGGTAGAACTCAAACACAAAACTATCTGATTCCAAGCTCATTATCTTAAGCAACATACCATCCTGGCTCTCATGGATATATTTGTTTAGAATTTTTAGAGTTAAAAATTTAGTGGAATTTGGGGCGCCTGGGTGGCTCAGTCGTTAAGCATCTGCCTTTGGCTCCGGTCATGATCCCAGGGTTCAGGGATCGAGCCCCGCATAGGGCTCCCGGCTCCATGGGAAGCCTGCTTCTCCCTCTCTCACTCCCCCTGCTTGTGTTCCCTCTCTTGCTGTGTCTCTTTGTCAAATAAACAAAATCTTTTAAAAAAAAATTAGTGGAATTTATCTACATAAATAGATTCTTAAGGTTGTACACAACTTTAAATGTCATCTGGTTCAAAATCCAAAGTTTGAAACTCCTCTCCAATATACTTAGCAAGCACTCACCTGGTTATTTTTGTAATCCCTCCAGTATTAAGGTAGCTAATGGCTTTATTAGAAAGCCCATGACCTTTCTAGGGTACAAAATGTATTTCATGATCATAATGAATTTGAAACCCAACAGATTATCTTGAATTGTTAGGTATGCTAATATTATAATCCACCATCTCATTGCCAGTAAACTGGTAACAATCAAACACGGGAACCCCACGGAGATTAGGTTGACAGTGCATTCATTTTATTACTGGCAAAGCTGGACTGGAATTGTTTATGGCTTCCTACCTCAGACCTTGATTTAAATTGAAATGCCAGATCAGAAATGGGGAGACTGTGAATGGGAGATTTACTTCATTGGGAAGAGGGGAAAAGAGCAAAAGGATCTGGTCCTGTCAAGCTCTGTAATGTGAGGCAAATATTCAACATTCAAGAGAAAAAGAAATAGTCAGATGAGCCCCCATGCCAGTATTTCAGGTCAGTATCCACGCCTTCTCGTGGGAGATAATCCAACTGATGTCAGATTCTCCCCCAGTATCTCTTATCAGATTAGGAAATTCCTCTTCCAGAAGGGACAGAGAGGGAAGGAATTGGCAAATGAAACAAAAGTACTCACTCAGAAATGCCAAATTTGGGGGCGCCTGGGTGGCTCACTCGTTAAGCGTCTGCCTTCGGCTCAGGTCATGATCCCAGGGTCCTGGGATGGAGCCCCACGTCGGGCTCCCTGCTCTGCGGGAAGCCTGCTTCTCCCTCTCCCACTCCCCCTGCTTGTGCTCCCTCTCTCGCTGTGTCTCTGTCAAATAAATAAATAAAATCTTTAAAAAAAAAAAAAAAGAAATGCCAAATTTGGAATGCGCATGTGTGTTTGTGCACATGTGTATATGTACACATGTGCATGGATCAAGGAAGCTGAAATAAAAATCTCCTCAGGGAATTATGGGGAAGTAAGTGAGAAGTAAGTGCCCCTCCCCCACCCCAACAGATACACATCATCCAATGGGAAGGAGTAGGGTTCCTCTGTCTTAGCAAAGCTGATGTAATGATGGTGACTATCAGGGAAATGATGAGTGTTATTTCTGTAGATAAATTTTCTTCCAGATCTGTTTCACAGAACATTTTCCCTGTAGTTTGTCCCTTAAGAAAAGGGTTTATTCGCCTCCTCCCTTCCTTTGGGCCTAGAACTCTGGGGAATGCAGTTATCCTCCTGTTTAGAAATCTATAAAACCCATTAGTCTATGAAAGGATATGGCAAGTACAACAATCAAAACAAAGCAAACACTAGTTAAATATAACTATCAATCACTCATTTCCCCATATAACATTTTTATTAGTCTGTAGAACTACTGTCTGAGAAAACAGAGGTCACCACCTACCGATGTTCAAGTTGTACACTGCACAAGTCCAGAAGATGCCTTTCACCTTGTTGTCCTCCTAGATTTGTGTAGCTATTATTTCAATTTCCCGGCAGATGGCAATAAAGTTTCTTAAGGAAGGGATGTCTTTCTTTTCTTTCTTTCTTTCTTTTTTTTTTTTTTTTACTAATTCACCTGAATTCACCCTTTACTGAAGCTAGGAGAATATCCCCATGCATCTCAGAGCTATGCTTTTCACTGGCACTGGAAGAAATTGTGTGATCTTACTACTTTAAGGTAGTAAGCGGAGTTGTACTCCTTCAGGGTTTTTAAAAAACATAAAATTGGTGTTCCAGGAAACATTAAATTCAATTTCCTTCAAATATCCAATACCTTCAACTGGAGACACAATTTTTTTTCCCTCTTCAGAACTTAATAAAACCAGTCAGCAAACAAATGGGTTTCATCTCTGACCTGGGACAACGAGCCATGTGAAACCGGAGTTCTTTGCCCCAAAGCAGTCGCATTTGTGGACTTCATTAGTCACAGGGATTCCAGTTACCTGTGAATTTGTAGGAGTCACCTGCAACAGGGATTAATCAATGATCTGGTAGACAGGGTGTCCTGGTTCCAATTCTGCCTTTGTGACACATGTGATTTTCACATATGAATGGCTGTCTACTCCCATTTCCTCATATGGGAAATTGAGGTGATAATGTCTGCCATTCCTGCCTTTTGGAACTGTGGAGCTGAACTACAATTAACAGATTAAAAAAAATGTGAAAGGACATTATAAACCATAATGTAATATATAAAATATAAAAGATTCTAAAATTTCCATTTTCTCCTTAAGGCAAAGGTCACAAGCTCTAGTCTTTAAAGGACGAGATAGGTAGTTCTATCAGTTATTAAGCTATTGACTCTCAACTTCTTTTTTTTAAATCTTATTTTATTATGTTATGTTGATCACCATACATTACATCATTAGTTTTTGCTGTCGTGTTCCATGATTCATTGTTTGCATATAACACCCAGTGCTCCATTCAATATGTGCCCTCTTTAATACCCATCACCAGGCTAACTCATCCCCCCACCCCCTCCCCTCTAGAACCCTCAATTTGTTTCTCAGAGTCCATAGTCTCTTATGGTTCATCTCCCCCTCCGATTTCCCCCCCCTTCATTCTTCCCCTCCTGCTATCTTCTTCCCTTTTTTTTTTTTTTTTAGCATATAATGTATTATTTGTTTCAGAGGTACAGGTCTGTGATTCAACAGTCTTGCACAATTCATAGTGCTCCTGGGTATTTACCCCAAAGATACAAATGTAGTGATCCAAAAGGGTACATGCACCCCAATGTTTATAGCAACAATGTCCACAATAGCCAAACTATGGAAAGAGCCAAGATGTCCATCAACAGATGAATGGATAAAGATGTGATATATATAAAATGGAATATTATGCAGCCATCAAAAAAAAAACCCTGAAATCTTGCTATCTGCAACAGCGTGGATGGAACTAGAGGGTATTATGCTAGGTGCTATGGTGACTCTCAACTTCTAACACACCCTTCTTTATAGTATTTCGTACATGAGCTTCTGAAAACCACCTTTTGGCTTAGCAAACTACTGGAAACTGCCTCCAGAGGGCGCTGGAGGGAGACTGGGGGCTAGAGGAGGGAGGAAGAACTTGTGGCTTTCAGTCTTGCTTCTTTTTCCTCTTTGATTTCTGTTCCTGTGTTCCATTCTGTTCCTACTTCACATTTCTTTTTCTATCACTGTGAGCATCACATTTCACCACCCCCGTAAAAGCAGTCCATTCCAGAACTAGCAGTTCATCCTCGTGTGCCAATTGTCCAACCTTTCCAGGTTAAGCCTTATTGTGCCTTTTCAAAGACACACACCCCAACCAGTGCCCTTTTCTGCAAAAGCCCAGGGTGCCCCTCCGAGTATTCCTTCTCAGAGACTTACTTCGGCTCTTGAGGGGCCCTCCCAAGACCTTCGCATTTTAACAGGTACAACCACTTGCCTGTTTTTCTCCCACCCCCTGAGGTGACAGCAATGGCTTCCTGAAGTTGTGTGGGTTCCATCGGCTCACTGTCTCCTGACTAATACAGAAACAGAAACAAAGCAGTCTTGGGATAATTGTTTTTCTTACACATTTACTTTCAATTTGCATAGTAAACATGTAATAGTCTCCACTTCCACAGATTTATGTGTTCTTTTTCTTCTCTTTTTTTTATTGAAGCATGTAATGCTCTTACACTAATTTACATGTGCCTGCTAAATGTGTCTGTCCAATGAATATTTCACTTTTCCATTAACATTATTGGAAAATCTGAGTACAATTGCAACAAAAAAAGAACTGTCGGGGCGCCTGGGTGGCTCAGTCGTTAAGTGTCTGCCTTCAGCTCAGGTCATGATCCCAGGGTCCTGGCATCGAGCCCCAAATCAGGCTCCCTGCTCCGCGGGAATCCTGCTTCTCCCTCTCCCACTCCCCCTGCTTGTGTTCCCTCTCTCGCTGTCTCTCTCTCTCTCTGTCAAATAAATAAATAAAATAAATAAATAAATAAATCTTTAAAAAAAGAACTCTCACTGGAACTCAGTATTGAGGGGAAATAAGGAGAGATGGGGACAGTGACAAAGCAAAGAGGACATACTGAAGGTGAGAATTGAGGACTCTAGCTGATTGTTACAAGGGAGGCATGTGAGCTCAGCATCACTAGAAACTCAAGTTCTTCATGAGAAAACAGAAATCCAGAGTTTTGTGTCCTGAATGTAAATGCTCATAAATTATGGAAAAGAACATTAAATATTGTGCTGGCTAACACTGGGTGTTGCAAACAATAGCCGTCAGTGGGTCAGAGCTCGTCCAGTAGTTGTCAAAGTTGCTTTACAGCATCAGATAGTGTTTATATAAGCCAAATTTTCATCCATATACTCACTCTTGGAAAATTACTTTGCAACAGAAGGAGAACATAGACCCTGCAGCCAAGAAGAAAAGCCCAGTTATTAATGGAAGTCTTTGATCACATAATCATGATTTTAGAAAGTCCTATTAAGAAGTAAGTGCTCTTTATTACTGAAACAATTTAGGAAAAAGTTGATGTTGAAAGGTTTTGTGGAATAGAGGCTAGCTTGGAAAGAAAATCCTCTAAATTACCTTTTAAAATCACTTGAATATAATTGACATTTCTATCCAAAATAGAAACCTCAAAATAGTAATAGCAAGTTCCAGACCCTTGAATGGTATTAGCAGTTCTTTGTACAGAGCAACTGCTGTTCACTAGGGGACCTCTGAAAAGTTTTAGAAAATGTTGATTGTGGGTTATCATCTTTCAGTAGCATATGATTTTGGAACTTTTTAATGGTAGATAATTGGGCCAAATTTGTAGTTTGAGATATTCTTGCACATGGTGGTGGACTGAACATAGTATTTACAGTGGGAAAATTCCAGTTTTAGTTTACAATCAGTTAATTTGCCAATGACTCATTCATTTAATGGGACTAGCTGTTCATTGGTTGAGAAGCTGCGAAGAAAGATTGTCTACTTCCTCTTCACTTTCGCTCAACCTGTTTAAATTACCTTTATCCCTTCCTATCTTATACTATTTCCGGCTGCCAGAATATTACTGAATTTTCACTTCCCACCTACCTAGATAACTTTTTTTGAAGACCTTATCTTTTTAGAGCAGTTTTCTATACAGCAAAAAGTATAGAAATCTCTCAGAGATTAATGAACCTACATTGACACATGATCATAATCCAAAGTCCATAGTTTATAGTTCACTCTTGGTGTTGTATATTCTGTGGGTTTAGATAATGTACAATGACATATAACCATCATTACAGTATCATACAGAGTATTTTCACTGCCCTAAAAAATCCTCTGTACTCTACCTAGTCATCTCCCCCCTTACCCCAACCCCCTGACATCCACTGATCTTTTTACTGTCTCCATAGTTTTACCTTTTCCAGAATGCCATTTAATTGGAATCAAAAGGTGTATAACCATTTTAGATTGGCTTCTTTTTTCTTATTAATATGCATTTAAGTTTGTTCCATGTCTTTTTTGTGGCTTGGTAGCTCATTTCTTTGTAGCCCTGAAAAATATCCTATTGTCTGAATGTGTCACAGTATATTTATCCATTCACCTACTGAAGGACATCTCAGTTGCTTCCAAGCTTGGGCAATTATGAATAAAGCTGCTATAAATATCCATGTACAGGTTCTTGTACTGACACAAATTTTCCACTCCTTTGGGTAAAATACCAATGAGTATAATTGCTGAATCATATAATAAAACTGTTTAGTTTTTGTAAGAAATGGCCAAACTGTCTTCCAAACTGTCTGAACCATTTTGAATTCCCACCAACCATGAATGACAGTTCCTGTCAATCTACATCCTTGCCTAGCATTTGATGTTGTTGCTGTTCTGGGTTTTGGACATTCTAATAGGTATGCTGTGAAATCTCCTTGTTTTAATTTTATTTCCCTGATGGCATATGTCCCGTGGAGGAGCATCTTTTCATAGGTTTTTTTGGCCATTTTTGTGTATATCTTCTTTGATGAAGTGTCTGTTAAGATCTTTGGCTCATTTTTTAAACCCGTTGTTTTTTTTTCTCTTATTGTTGAGTTTTAAAGGTTCTTTGCATATTTTGGGTAACAGTCTTTGTCAGATACGTCTTTTGAAAATATTTTCTCCTGGTCTGTGGTTTGTTTTCTCATTCTCTTTACTCTCTTTTGGGGAGCAGAAGTTTTTAATTTTAATGAAGTCCAGCTTATCAATTGTTTTTTTCATGGATCATGCCTCTAGTGTCATACCTAAAAAGTTATCACTATACACAAGATCATCTAGATTTTCTTCTATGCATTATATTCTAGGAGTTTAATAATTTTGCATTTTATATTTTTCTGTCTCATTTTGAATTAATTTTTTGTGAGAAGTGTGAGGTCTGTGTCCAGATTCTTGTTTTTTTTTTTTGCATGTCAGATGTAGATTTCTTTTCAGAACCATTTTGTTGAAAAGACTTTATTTGCTCCATCATTTTGCCTTTGCTCCTTTGTCGAAGATCAGTTGAGTATATTTGGGTCTATCCTGGACTCTCAATTCTGTTGAATTGTTTCATTTGTGTGTCACAAACATGACATTGTAGCTTCATAGTAAGTCTTGACATCTGGTAGTGTCAGTCCTTCAACTTTTCTCTTCTTTAATATTGTGTTGTATATTTTGCATTTTTTACCTCTCTGTGTGATATATAACCTTTTAAATATTCTTCATTGATTTCTTCTAAAAAATGATGTTTTGTTTCTCTTCTCTTCCCTTGTTAAGCTCTTTGTATAGTTGGCTTCCATAATTCCATAATTTTTCTTCTAAAATTACTTCAAGTGAGACTCTTCTACCACCACTCCTAAACTATTGTATATTCAAGATTTAATATTCAGCCGTTTTCCTTCTTTCCCCATATCCTCATCCTGAACTATTTTATCTACACTCTTTGCTTGAATTATAGTCTGTTATGATAGGTCCTATAGTGTAGGTTTGGTTCCAACCTCTTTCTTGATTTCAGACAAACCACGCTGCATGACTGTTGGGCCTCCCCAACTGGCTGCCAAATGGCTCTCCATCCCAATATCATCACAACAGATCCAACTGTCTTTTCCTTTCCCCTTGTCCATAGGTTTCTACCATATCTCTTAGAATTAAAGCAATTAAGCCTGGGCATTCACTCTCTAACTTATCTCTCAAGCCAATGAGTCATGACACCTCTTTTTTTGGCTTGTAGTATTTTTAAAGTCTCTTTAACTTCTCCTCATTTCCACAACAACTATCATCTCAGTCAAGATCTAAATTCCTCTTATCTATACTTCTGCTGCAAGCTATGAACAAACCATTCAGGTTCAAGTCATGCCATAAATCAACCCATTGTCCATATTGTGGACAGTGAAATTTTTCCACAGTGCAATTACAATCTGCTTTCCTACTTACAAAACATGCATTGGCTTAGTTCTTATAAGTATTTTGTCATCTGTCCTGTGATTAACTCTGCAGCTTTCTTTCTGTGTTTCCCTTGTGCCCTTTACTCCTGTGTCCATATAGGATCATTTTCTTTTCACTGAACTTACCTTGATCTTGATCTTTGCAGGCCATTCTCAACCTTTTTCCTTTTCTTTTATTATATATTAAGTATTCTCTTCTAACCTTCTTTCCTTTTATGCAGTTTTGAATTTACCTATTTGCTTGCTGGTGTCTCCAGTTAGACAAAGGAAAATATAAAGATCATGACCTACATATCAAATCCAATTAGTTGGTAGATGTTGTATGAAGCTCTGCATTGACAAGATTTCTGAAGATTGGTTGGACTCATTAAGGAAAAAGTGACATGATTGATTATTATTGTCTGCTCCAGAGAAGACAGCAACTGACACATATTTTTATTCCTTGCACTAGAAGGAATAATATTTATCTGAATATTATTGAATATTATTGGATCATATTTATCTGAGTACCTGCTATATGTAAGGCACTGTGTTAAGACCAATTTGTCTATAATTTTACTCTTATAATCATTGTTTGTGGAACATAATCCTATGTGTTCAAATGAGAAGAACTAAATTGTTAAGTTGCGTTTTTGTATAAGGACACATAATACATGGCAAAGGCAGGATTAACCCTATATCCTCTGACTCAAACACCTGTAGGTCTTTGAGAAATGCATGCTAAACCCAATGTTCATAAAATTAAATAGCTTGGTGGAAAAATCTGATATATTCCCAGTCCTGTGCCAGATATTGTTAGAATAAGAAGGATACAAAAGAAGATATTATACTTGCCTTCTTTGAGTTCATGTGAATGTGACAGAAAATATGAAGTAGCTGGCAGAAAAACTAAGGATTAGACCTTATTCTGCATCTCTGCTTGTTTGGGAAAAGCAAATGAGAGAAAGGAAAAAGAAACATTTTATAATTGCTAGGCTATAATGATGGTAGTGGAAATGTAGATGCTATGAAATCTCTCATGGAGAGTTAATTACTCCTTAATTAAGACAAATCTCATTCTTTAGAAAAACAGACTACCTTATATCCATTAGGCCTTGCTATTTTGGGCATCCTTTAGCTTTCTTGAGGGAAGTTAGAATGGATGATGCCCTTATTATTGGAGCTACAATTAGGTGCTGGGAATTATCACCTTTCCCAAGCACAAAAGGCCATGTAAAGTACTGGAAAGAACTTTGATTCAAAGTAATCCAGGTACTGATGGAAGTTTGTCTTATCACTTAGTAGTTTTATAATTTTGTGTAAGTAACATATTTGCTCTACATCATCCATAAAATGAGGATGATAAGACCTACTTACCAGGATTTTTGTGCTGATGAAATGAAATAATGCATACAAAGCACCTGACAAGAGGTAGGTGATACAAAATGGGGATTGTGATGGTGGCAGCCATGATGCCTATGGCGCTAATGACAACAATGACAATGAGATGATGATGATGTCATAAGGGACTTTGGTTGGGATGCAGACCCGGGATCTCCCAACTCTGTATTCCAAATCTAGCACCTGAGGCCTGACTAGTCCCTCTAAACTTAGTCGGCCTCCATTTTATCTAGGAGTTAAACTCTGCTTGATGTATTCACATACTCGGGGGTAACAACCACACTTCAAATTTTATAATATTTGACAGTTCACAGATATTTTCTGATTAAATCAATTAATATTACAGAACACACTTGAAAGGAACCCTGGTATGTAATAAGTCCTATATAAATTTTAGCTGTTATTAGTATTATTATTATCAATATTTGTCAGTGCATTTAATTCTTATATCAATATACTGGGAAGTAGAGGATTTTTTAATTCCCAATAAAGAGACCAAAATACCAAATCTCACAAGAGTCTGGTGATTGCCAGCATTTAGCTCTGTGCTCAAGGGCCAGTAACTTTGATGCTCAAGATGACTTCTCCCAGCACCTGTGCATAGCTGCTCACACAGCAGGTGCTTGGTCAATATTGTTAAATGCTTATGTAGCTGATTTATAGAGGCCATAGGAAAACATTGGTTCAGAGGCCTATTTAGGTCTAAGTCAAGGATAACCTCCATATTAATGTCAAAAATAACAACAACTTGACTCAAACATTTATATGCAAATAAAACAAAGAACTAATTAAATATACATACTGTATAAACTGCACAAAAGCTTTGCTTAAAATCACAAGGTCTTGTGTATCCACTGACCCTCTAAATATCCTCAATTGACTAATTTCCTTGCTTTTGTTACCTTTAAGAAAACTCTGAAAAGGCCTTGTGATCAATACTGTACTTAGAGAGCTGGACAAAAGAAGTAAATGTCCAGGCCCTTGATTGGGGCAAAAATGACTGGGAGATGCTCCCTTGCAATCATCTCTTAAGATAAAGTTCACTTACTGAACCAAGGTCCTTCTTCTTTATAGAATGTAAAGAGGCATAGACCTGGAAACTAGCAACCACAATGACTACTTGTTATAGAAACATACTTAACTTCAGTAAAGAAAAACATAAGTAACTTGATCCAACGGATGAGGTAGCACTTGAAATTCTCAACAGGTCACCAATATGAGACAGGCTTCACACTAGGTGAGATGGGGAGGAGGTTTTGTGCTACACAAATAAGAGAACTCCAGTATTTTGTACAACAACAATGTTCATCACTCGGTATGTAGCATTATTTTCACAAATGTACCACAGTAATTTGAGCTGATAACTGGTGAAGGAGAATATAGCATACTCTCTGTATTATTTTTACAATTCTTCTATAAATCTAAAATTATTCAAAAATAATATTTTAAATGTCTCATCAATTTCCTATGTTAGGGTGGTATGAGGGTACAGAGGATGACTGGGATAGTCAGGAGCATTTTCATGCAAAGATGGTAGTTAAACTTTTTAAACTGAAAGTTTAAAAAAAAAGTGAATAGGGGTGCCTGGGTGGCTCAGTTGTTAAGCATCTGCCTTTGGCTCAGGTCATGATCCCAGGGTCCTGGGATCCAGCCCCCATTAGTCTCCCTGCTCAGAGGGAAGCCTGCTTCTCCCTCTCCCACTCCCCCTGCTTGTGTTCCTTCTCTCACTCTCTCTCTGTCAAATAAATAAAATCATTTAAAAAAAAATGAATAGTGGTAAATAAGGTGAAACAGGTGTTCAGAAGTCCATGTTAAGTAACCTAACCTTATTACCAAATAATATTTCACAAACATCTTTATATGTTAATTACTAAAGATATATATCATTTTTATTGAGTTCATATTTGTTTCTGAAATGTACACTAATTATTTCTTTATGAATATTCAAGGTATGACCATTTTTCTATCTTTTTTAATCAAATCTATAGGAAACTTATAATTCTATTTACACTTATATTTTAAGTATCTGTTTAATATCCTCCCAGGAAACTATAATCTTCCTAAGGACAAAAGCTGTGTCTGTCTTGTTCACTTAGTCCCTAGGACATAGTATGCTATTCAATAAAACTGGATTGAATAAATGTGGATGTATGCTGTGCAAAGACACAGGCAGAAAACACAGCAAGGAATGTAAGAGGGTTGCAAGTGGTTTTTCTATAACTGGAGTAAAGGATTCCTGTTGTGGAATTTGCGAGGCAGGAATTGAATTTTAATTCTCTCTCTAATATAATCAACAAAATGTTTATTTTGAACCTAGTCTGTGTCACACATTATAACTACAAAGATAGAGACTTATTGGCTCACTAGGGAGGTTATGGGATTGCAGCGTCCATAATATGAAGAATTTTTTTTCTCCTCATCATGAAAACTACAAGACATCTCTGAGGTATTTTAAGTAGGAACCTTAGAAAGATCTTTGAATCGGCTATTCTTCTGCAAAAGGAAATAGAAGGAGGGTCAACGTTAGGGGGCAGAAATTCAGATGTCTGTTTCAATTGTCCAGGCAGAAATGATGTGTTTCCACTCCATTAGTTGTGTGGAGACCGAGGAGTGGCTGGAAGGGTAGCTGAGATTAGGAGGATGCGATATGGTGGCAGCTGTGAGAGGAGATTCAAGAGGAAGAAGATGGATTAAAATCAATCTGAAGGGTGGCACCTGGGTGGCACAGTCGGGTGAGTGTCCAATTCTTGGTTTTGGCTGAGGTCACAATCTCATGGTCATGAGATCGAGGTCCACATTGGGCCCTGTGCTCAGCGGGGAGGCTGCTTGAGATTTTCTCTCCCTCTCCCTCTACCCCCACTTAAATAAATAAATCTTTAAAATAAAATAAAATCAGTTTAAAGGTAGTAAGTATCAGCTGTACTGTGACTGATTTGATGTGAAGGAAGATGAGGAAAGATGGAGTATGATTCTCAATTTAATGGCTTGCATAACTAGGTGGGTAGAAATAGCACATAATGGGGAAGTAAGCTAGAAGACAACGCAACCTGTTGTAGGATAGAGATGGGCTGTTAGAACCCACCGAGTTGGAGGTAACTAGAAGACTTCTAGGTGAAGGGGCTAGTTTGCAGTTGAGTGAGTATACCAGTCTCTAGGGAGAGAGCTCTGGGCTAAAGATGGGGATTTCCAAGTGAACAGTATATGAGTAAACAGTGATTCCAAAGATCCTATCTCTAACCCTTTCTTTATATAATCATTGTAAATGAGACTACTCAAGGAGACTAAGTAGATGAGAAGTAAAGAGAATCCACGATAACCTCCAGAGAACACCAGCATTTAAGATAGAAAGAGAAGAGCATGAGAAAGAAGAACATTTTGAAGTCATGGTCAGAGTGGTGCCAAGGGTAATAGGTGAGAATGATTTAGAAGAGTCCATTGAATTATTGTTCAGGAAGGAGGAGTAATTCAACATTCAAGTGACAAAGCTCTCATAGGATTTGCAATCAGGAAGTCATCCATGGCCATAATTAGAGCAATGCCCGGCACTGAGCTGATTGCTTTACATGGAGAATTGCGTTTAATTTATACACAGCTGATGAGGCAGATAATATAATCCTAATTTTACAAATGACAAAACAGTAGGTTAACTAATTGACTCAGAGCCACACGACTAGTTAGTGGTAAAACTCAGATTCACACCTAGGAAAGCTGATGCTGAAAACTGCACTGTGAATAACTAAGCTCTACTGTGCCACCCACTGACACATCTAATTATTTTCAACTCAGCACTTGACGGTTCAGAATTATGTGGGAGTTTTTGTCCTCCAGTTTTTCATAAACACAAATATTAATTCTCCAGTGCTATTCTGAAGCATCCTTAGGACTGAGATATACCATATGCTTCTGTGTGTTCCCCAAAACAAGGTATACACATAGGTATCATATCAATAAACAAAACTGAAGAAAAATGAGCATTTAAGGAGTTATTATAAAGGCAGACCAGCCAGATTGTCCTCCAATGACACAAGTAACAGATTTAAAGAGCAACATAACTTTTGACTGTGCTCCTTGCTTCTAAGCACTAGATCATTACACCTCTAATGATTTATGTGTGAAATTTCCAAGGTGATGAGAATAGGCCACATATAGACCTTAATACAACCATAATGGGTTAATAATACATCCTCCATTCTTAATGCATGAAAAAGCAAGCCGCGAGAATTGCACAAAAGAGGTCAAACTCACATCTCTGGTGGGCAGTTCCTTTGAGCTTAGAGTCTGGAACAAACTATTGTGGAAGGATAATACTCTTCATCTTCCAGCTAATAAATAAATCACCAGTTGTTTTATATTTTAAAACACCCGAACAGTATCTCAGGGCTCTGGAAAGGCTTTATTCCCTAGTTCCATTGGCACGCAAGCCATTGTCTTAATTGTGTACATAATCTCCTACATAAGCAATGCCATGGATTTTGCACCCTTCTGAAAAAGAGGGCACTATAGATATCTCTTGCATAGAACTGCTGCCATGGTTCAATTAGAGGAGAAATAAATTTTACCATCTTGATGACAGCCCGTGAAACCAAAACTAGGCAATATAGCTGGCTTTGAGAAAATGGAATCTTGTATTCTTTGACAGTGTAATTATTACTCTCTGTCAGCTTATTCTACTTTTTTATAAAAATCACTTAAATCGGGGCGCCTGGGTGGCTCAGTTGGTTAAGCGACTGCCTTCGGCTCAGGTCATGATCCTGGAGTCCCGGGATCGAGTCCCGCATCGGGCTCCCTGCTCAGCGGGGAGTCTGCTTCTCCCTCTGACCCTCCTCCCTCTCATGCTCTCTGTCTTTCATTCTCTCTGTTTCAAATAAATAAATAAAATCTTTAAAAAAAAAAAAAAAAATCACTTAAATCTTCACAAAGATATTACTTTTGCCATCAAATATCACTTTGGGAACTGTTAATAATTTAGGAACTGCTATATTAAAAATGGCTAATTCACTAAATGCATTAGATGCCATAACCTGAGAATCCCCCCAGCCTGAAAGTTCTGTTTTAATAGTTTGCTCCCAATGTAGGACATTAGAGAGAGCCAGGGGGCTGCATTGAGGTTCTACAGTCTGGTATTTGGAGCCCAGAGAGTCAGCGATTCAACTGCAAAGAATTTAGGAAAGTATTGCAAATATTTTTAGAGGAAAGAGTTTTACTCTGTAGCAACAGACTTCTATGTTATTATATGATTATTTTTTAAACTTAAGCCTAAATAAAGCCTTGTTTTTAGAGACTTTTCTCATTGAGCTGAAGTATTCTGACAATGGGAAACTTGTAATCATTTTAGTGGACTTTTTAAATGTATTTAAAAAAAGTAAAACTTGCTCTTTCTGATGTAGACCAATGTGAGTTTTTACCAACACATTCAGTCTTGTGTCCACCACCACAATTAAAATACAGAACAATTCTGTCACACCCCAAAATTCCTTTGTTTTGTCCCTTTATTTGTAATCAACCTCTCTCTCCTTCCCAAGCCCCTGGAAACCACTGATCTGTTTTCTGTTCTTAGAGTTTTGCTTTCTGCTCTTGTATAAATGAAATTATGCAGTGTGCCACCTTTTGAGTCTGGATTCTTTCTCTTAGAATAATGCACTTGAGATTCTTCTACACTGTGTGTCATAGTTTATTATTTGATGGATACTATTCCATTGTATAGAAGAGTAGCTTGTTAATTCTGCAAAAATGCATATGTAATGCTACCCTGGCAAAGATAATAGTGATATATGGCATCATGTGGGTGCTTATTGTGCATCAGGCATTGTTGTAGCTCTGTCCACACACTACCTAATTAAATTTTGTCA
Organism: Neomonachus schauinslandi; assembly: GCF_002201575.2. Classification (NCBI taxonomy): domain Eukaryota; kingdom Metazoa; phylum Chordata; class Mammalia; order Carnivora; family Phocidae; genus Neomonachus; species Neomonachus schauinslandi. The sequence goes on along the minus strand of NC_058408.1, from coordinate 132,663,163 downwards.
TCCTAGGAAATAGGCAATATCATTGTTCCACTTTATAAAAAAAAGGAGGAGAGGCTACATGAAGTCACCTTCCCAGGATTATACCATTTGTAAATGTCATAGTCTGTATTAGAATCTGGGCAGCTTAACGTCAGACCCACCATTACAGCCACCATCACAAACTGCTTCCCAGTGATAGCGACCAACCCTAAGCATTTACCCTTGGGCCATGGAAAGCATTTCCTCACTTTATTTTCACACAAATAAGGGTGGGTTGAGGAACTGGAGGTTTACAGAGATGCAACATGCACCAAATCACCGTGATAATAACACCTAATTTTCAACCAAATTGTGAAAACTGAGTCCCAGTACCTTTAAGAGTATTTAGTTTTGATGGGATTCTGGGTTTCAATTTCAATTTTTTATTGTTTCCTCCTATAACACTGAATTTTCAGTTCATCTCAACATGCACAGAGCCTTTTGCAGTTGGAATAACTTCTTGGGCCTTGGTACAAATCATCTCCCAGCCTTTAAGATTAGATAATAAAATGTATTTAGTACAGAAGAGACCTAGTCGCTATCTTGATTTATCTCTGCCTGTGGGGGAATTGAAGGGATGAAAAAATTCATCCTGAACCAAACTACATGAGGTTGACATGTAGAAAACATTCTTAGATTCATTTTAACTTCAGGTTGTTCTTCAAGTGGTTAAATCTTTATTCCAGGAAAAAAAGATAAAAATAAAATTTGATGCTAGATTGCATGTGTTATCAGCTTATCATAAACACTGTAGACTTGGAAGCAATATCCTCCAGTAGAGATGAGTAAAGGGAAAATGTGATTTTATTTTTCAATTATATTTTTAGTAATAGTACTATACTCAGCTCACATCTGTAAGAAAAAGGGCTTGAGGTACTTAATGTATTTTAATTAACACTTACTCTACTAAGGACATAAATAGTATACCAATTTTATTAAGGCATAGAATAGGAGGAAAATTTGAGGTCTTAGGGTTGAAGTCAGGCCCTGCTGTTAGTAGCATTTCATGGTGGAGACAGATTTACTAAATGAAAGAATTGGAAACAACCCAGAAAATACTGTGGGCTGACATTTCAGCAAAAAATGCATTCTTGCACACCACAGTAGTCCTTGGATTATTGATTTCCTCAATAAGTTTCCATAAAAGAAATCTATCTTGAATACTCTTTCCTACCTTCCTTTCTGGATTCATTTACAGGATGTAGTTGTGGAGTAGTGTGGAATGAGTGAAGTATGGAAGGTGTATCTCTTTTCTGAACAACCTTAAACATTCTGGTCAACTTTCAAATGATTCCTAGTTAGATATTTGGACAGCTATCCTTTTGAGACCCAGATACATTTGGGGCATTATAGAAACTATGCTACAAAACAAAAGATTTGTTCTGAGGTGGAGCTAGGACAAGACCGGTCTTGATATGGGGCAGGATTATGGCCTTGTTCTTAGGTCTTCATACTGGTGGTAATTGCCAGCTATTTGCAAATTTCTGCTCAATATAAGGGTGAGTTTTTTTTTCAGAAAACTGGAGCGGAATATCCAAAATGAGCATCTTTATCTTGAAGACAGTGAATTGAGAAGATTCCTGAATCCTGTGGGTGAGATGACAAGGCGCAAAGCAAGAAACGAACTAGGAAAATAACTTAAACTTTAAAAAATAGCTTTATTGAAATGTAACTGACATACAAGAAGATGCACATACTTAAAATATATCCTTTAATAAATTTATTTTGCCATTAAGCATGCAGTCCAGAAGTATTAAGTATGTTACACTATTGTGCAACAGATCTCTAGAACTTTTTATTCTTGCAAAACTGGAACTCTATATGCATTAAACAATTCTCCATTTCCCCCACCCTCCAACCCCTGTAATCACCAATCTGTTTTTTTATTCTATGAATTTGACTACTTTAAATCCAGCATATAATTGGAAGCTTAACATATTTGTGTTTTTGTAACTGGCTTATTTCACTTAAGGTAATGTCCTAGGGGTAAATCCATGTTGCAGCAGGTGACAAGATTTCCTTCCTTGTTGAGACTGAATAATACTCCTGTGCATGTGTGTGTGTGTGTGTGTTTTGTTTATCCATGTACCCACTGATGGACACTTCAGTTGTTTCCCTATCTTGCCTATTATGAATAATGCTTCTATGAATATGGATGTGTAAATATCTCATTCAAAACCTGCTTTCAGTTCTTTTGGACATATAAGCAGAAGTGAAATTTCTGGAGCATACAGTAATTTTATTCTTAAGTTTTTGAGGAACTGCCATACTTTTTCCATCGTGGCGGCCCCATTTTATATTTCCACCAACAGTGCACATGGGTTCCAAGTTCTCTACATGCTCACTGACACTTGATATGTTCTTTTTTTATTATAATAGTGATCCTAATGGTTTTGAGTTATAAATTTATAACTAGAAAACTTATGAATCGAAAACCATACAATTTTCCAAGTTCAGAATATTTTCCTTCTGTTACTAATTATATACCTGACCTTATACACATCCACTTCACCTCTTCTTTCCATTTTTCTAATACATTAATTAGAATAATACATATCCTAAAAACAATGTTTTTAATATTATATGTGATATGATTATATGTGATATATAGATATGGTATGTAGAGAGATAGGGATATAAATAGAGATGATTATACGTCATGGATGATTATATGTGATTGAGTCCTTATGTATAATAAGATATAGTAAACAGAGATAGGATAACTTCCTTGGCAAATTTCCCTATATAGCTGCCTTCTTTCTCTGTCTCACTCCCCATTTCCCTGGGATCACCTCTCAAATTAACTCCTTCCCTGGAGTCCTTGTCTCAGGGTCTGCTTCTAAGGGAACCAAACAAACACAAGTACCTAATCATTCTTAATTATACAGAAATCTTATTTAAAGTTTAAATTAGAAGGAGTATATTTGATGGGCCTGGCACAGTTCTTGGCAATTAGATTCTGTTTGCTATACTCATCATAAAGTGTAACAAATGATTCATAATCCTTTATCACTCCCCACCACCATCTCTCCTCCTGGAGGAAGAATGATAGCCCTGGAGAGAGCCCTATGCAAACGGAAGTTGAGAATCTCAGACCTAAGCGAGACCCACAGCAGCACAAGGACCATTTTCTCCATGTCTATTAGCAAATATAAGGGCTATGTTTGACAGTCTCATTTTTCCCTCTGTATTTACTCTTCTAATCATCAGAAGATCAGCACTGATGAAAAATAAGAATAATAGAAATTGGAATTAATTCTGTGTAGGTTTAAAGAGTGTTTGACCTCCCTGAGGCTAACTCCTGGAAAGAACTGTGTAGAGGGTGGATTTTTCTGTTGGTTTGGATGGAATGTGGACTCCTTAAAGGTCGGAACCACACTTTTTTCTTCTTTTCCTTTTCTGGGATCCAAAACAGTACTTGGCATATGTGCATGGGTAGAAGTTTTAAAATCCAGCATTGAATCTATAAGCTGTTTATTTCAGTGACTGAGTAGCAGCTGACATTATTGACTGTTTACTCTGTGCTGGGCACAATGCTAAATACTTTATAAACTCATGTAATCTCACAAACACTCTGTCCTTTATATGTGGCTGCAAAACAAACCATCCAAAACTAAGTTGCTTAAAACAAAAACAACTAAGCTTCTAAAGCTGGTCATCAGAGGGCACTGGTTTGGGCATATGCAAAGTCACCTGGGCTGACAGTGATTTTAGCAGGTGTCTCTCTGTCTCTTTCCTGATCTCTCTTCCTCTGTTTCTTTCTTTTTTTAAAAAAATTACTATTATTTTATTTCTTATTATTGAAGTATAGTCGATATACAATGCTATATTAGTTTCAGTGTACAACATAGTCCATTTGACGATGCCATACATTACACGATGCTCTCCATGATGTGTAGTTACCATACAACATTATTACAATATTATTGATTATATTCCCTACATGGTACTTTTCATCCCCATGACTTATTTATTTTTATTTTTATTTTTTATTATGTTATGTTGATCACCATACATTACATCATTAGTTTTTGATGTGTTCCATGATTCATTGTTTGCATATAACACCCACTGCTCCATTCAGTACATGCCCTCTTTAATACCCATCACCAGGCTAACCCATCCCCCCACTCCCCTCCCCTCTAGAACCCTCACTTTGTTTCTCAGAGTCCATAGTCTGTCATGGTTCCTCTCCCCCTCTGATTCCCCCCCTTCATTTTTCCCTTCCTACTACCTTCTTCTTCTTCTTCCTCTTCCTCTTCCTCTTCCTTATAATGTATTATTTGTTTCAGAGGTGCAGGTCTGTGATTCTTTTAGTATCACACCACCTGTTAATCTCCACTATTTGCTGGCTGATTGCCCTATTGTTACTGACAATGCCCTAGGGCATAAATTGCTACTTAGTCTGGGACAGTTATATTTGAGTCCTTCTACTGAGCAGCTTTTAAGACTAATCTTTGGGGTTTGTTCTGACCTGGGGGGCAGTCTCTGCTTAGTTGTTTCTGGGCTCTCTGCTCTGAAGGACTACCTCCATCCCTGGGGAAATTGTCAGAGCTACTGATGTGGAGCTGGAGGCTCAGGATCAGTGTTCAGCTCCTCTGGTAGATATATCCCTACTTTATGAGAAGGGAGCTGTGTGGGGACGGTAGCTTTTGGTCTTCCAGGCTTGTCTGTCCCAGTATGGAACCTCTGCCCTATGAGTGAGCTGCACAAAAACAATTGGGGCCCTATTATTATTAGCCAGCTATGCCTGAAGTGGAGGCTCTGCTCTATTTGTGGGAGGAGGGAGAAACACAGTTTTGGCCACACTCACCAGAAACTTAGATGCTGCAAGACACAACTCGAGGTGATGGGGGATTAGAAATGAATACTCCTCTTCCAGGAAAAAAAAAAAAAAAAAAAGGCCAAAGTCATGCCTCATGTCCCATGATGATGCCACTGTGCTCAGGTTCTTAACAGTGAGCTGAACTGTCATTGCCGCGACCACTACTGCTCTGGACCCTGAAAGTGGCTCTTTCTGACGCTGCCCTCACTAAAATGGACTTAAAATGCTCTTTCCTTCCTGATTTTTGCTTCACTAGCTTTAGAACCAAAGTTGAGTGTGGGTGGCTCTGATTTACAGAATCTCGGTTACATACCATAACCTAGCTATACGAGACGCTGAAGGAGTAATCATTTCATCCCTATACTACGAAGTGAAATTTGCCTTCTACCAATAGTTAAGAGTCTGCAAGTTCCTCGTAGATAGTAGATAAGGAGTACAAATGCTCGTTATATGGATCTTTGGAAAGAATATGTTGAATTAATGCATAACAGAACTGGGAATAGTTATTAAGAGAGGTTATACTTGCCTGTTAATGTGGATTTCCCTGGATGAAGAGTAGGATCACACTACCCTCATCTTCATAGGTTACCAACAAGGAGAGTGACCTGTTTCATTCTTTTCATGAGTCTTTGTCAGATACCTTCTCTGTGCCAGCCATTGTGTTAGGTACTAGGATCAATGGTGAGGACAAACAGACACGTGCTTGGATTGATGGAGATTATAGTCTATTACAGGATAAGCATGTTAATTAAAAAAAATGTAAACATGTAAGTATCTCATAAGTATGAGAATGTGCAACAGGCATATGACCTAGGAAAAGGATTCAGAGAAACTTATCTGAGAAGGAATGGCTGAACAAAGATCTGAAGGATAAAGAGAAAATACCTTTATAAGAAGGGAGATAGGGATGGCAAATAAAAAGTATTCCTCACAGCAGAGGGAAAATACTTGCAAAGGTCATAAGGAGGTTGAGCAAGGGAGCGCCTGGGTGGCTCAGTCATTAAGCGTCTGCCTTCGGCTCAGGTCATGATCCCAGGGTCCTGGGATCCAGCCCCACATCGGGCTCCTTGCTCAGCAGGAAGCCTGCTTCTCCCTCTCCCACTCCCCCTGCTTGTGTTCCTGCTCTTGCTATCTCTCTCTCCGGCAAATAAATAAATAAAATCTTAAAAAAAAAAAAAAAAAAAAAAGGAGGTTGAGCAAGTTCCCTCTGAAATACTGAAAAGGAGTAGTTGTTGGATGCCAGAGAGGATTTTGTGCAATTTCAGGATGCAAATGGATAGAGAGATAAAACAATATTGAGATTTAGAGAGCTTATTAAGCATAGGCACTTTTTAAAAAATTTGTTGTTATTATGTTAATCACATCATTAGTTTTTGATGTTGTGTTCCATGGATAGACACTTACCTAAACAACTACGGGAAGTCATTGAAGGGTTTCCAGGGGGTTTTCAGAAAAAGAGGCCTGAGTGCAGAGTCAGTCGGCCCTACTGCCTATTGTCAACTACTATGTCTGCTCCTCATCTTCCCCCTCAAGGCTGTTCTGGGACTTCCAAATCCTTTTTTTTATAAGCTGAAATTTACTCTTCCTCTGTTAATCACATCTGTGTTTTGAGAAGGAAACTCTAGTTCCAGTGAGGAGAATGGCTTAGAGGGTGCATGAGGACACCAGCTGGGGAGGCTGTCAGACTAGCCTCGGTAAGGGAGGATGGTGGCTCCACCTGGAGCAGTGGCAATAAAGATAGAAACAAAGAACTCGGTCCTAAGCTGAAGCCAAGGGTGATGCTGGACAAGTAGGTGCTGAAGGAGGACAGACACCAGCTCTGTATTCACTGAAGCCCAAATTAATTCTGTGCAAGCGGTGGTAGTGAGAATCTAACTAGATCATACTTTCCCCGAAATTCAGTATCAGCTGCTGTTGATTTTAAGCAAAAATATATTTAGGTTCTCATTATTCTTCTTTAGTAAAACTCAATGTCCAGTTGATTCAGTAAGATTCTTAACTTCTTTGCATTTCTAAACTTGAAAAGTCATCATCTTTTAAATATTTCAGGTAAAATAGTTATTTACTAGGAATCATATTTTTTGAATCCACAATTATCTCATTAAATATCACTAGCTTTAACATGTTCAAAATCTAAGATCTGTACAACAAATAATATATTTGGTTTAATAAGTATAATAATTTCCTCTAAATTATTTAAGGTGTAGGAGAGAAATTTATTTGAACCAAAAAGCTCTGGTCTTTATTTTTAGATGACTCTCCTCTGGTACAAGTCAGACAGAACTTATCTGTTATCACGAAGTGAGGCAGCAATCGATTAAGTGCCTTGTTTCCTGTGGAGTATTAATATATGTGAACATATATGTACGTTTTTAATTTGTGCATATGGTGTGTGTGTGAGAGAGAGAGTGTGTGCATAGAGAATGGGGCTTGTCATAAAAGAAGTGTTTCGCCAACAAGTAACCTAAAGTTGAATAATTATACATGTGAGTCTCAGTGGCCAGGAGATGTAATGAGTTGTTGTCTTTGTGGCATGGATTCTTTCTACCCTGATCCCATGCCCCATAGTATCCCTCTCTGGTCTCTATCTCAGTACCTGAAATGTCTTTGTGTTAAATAGAAATAGTCCTTAGAGAGGTGTCACAGGAAATTTGGGCCAAATCTTAGATGCTTGATGAGATCATAATTACCAGATCTTCTGTATTTGCCAGTGGTGGAGAATAAATCACAGGAGCCATGGGAGCTTTGAGGAATGACATCAAAATCATAAATTTGGGGTCCATGGTTCTTCTGGGAACTACAATGGACAAGTATAGGGTACTGGACACTTGTTAGTGAATAATGATTGTGAGAACAGGTAACCCAAAACAAACTTAGCTAATATCTCATAATTGTGGGGGCCAGCCCTGCCTACTATCTTGAGAGTCTTCCAAAGCCTTATCAAAGCTCACCCTTTTAGAAACAAATGTGTGTTCCTTCAGAGGACAGTGCTTTTCACAGTATGGTCTCCAGACCATCAGCATAAACATCATCATGGAACAACATTCACCACACGCATTTGGAAGTAAAATATACTGCAGAATATTTTAGGGAAATCGGAAAAGAGCTCCGAGTGCATAGTCAGCCATCTTTGGAACCTCTGTACTTCTATGTCTGCTCCTCATCTCCTCCCTCTGGGACTATCCTGGGAGTTCCAAATTCTTTTCCTTTATAAGCTGAGCATTACTCTTACCTGGCATCAGGCACTCAGTCTCACTTTCTACACCTAACCCTTAATAAAAATGATCCAACTATTCAGTCTCCCAGCAAGAGGGAGGCTGATGCTTGCTGTCAACATAAGCAATTTACTGTACTTCATTCCATTCTCCTACTTCCTTTCCTAGATTCAATGCTACCTGAGAGCCAGGACTGTGTCTGCCTTACCCACTCCTCTATTCCCAACAGTATGTCTGGCACATAATTCTGGGAATAAATTGTTGAACAAGTAGATGAATAAGTGCAAAGTTAATGGTTAAATTAGGGGAATATCATCCACCTATGGAAGTGACTAGAGTCTTTGGCTTTATGATATTGTTAGTCAATAAACTCATGGGTTGGTCAGCCCTGCAGGGAGATCATTCAAGGTAATGAGGGGGAAGGAAAGACAATGCACATGTGAAACAGAAAATGGTGATGAGCTAGTAGAGAGTAAGATGTGTACTGGGAAAATGTGAGATCCAAGAGTAGACAAGTACAAACTGTGGTTGCAGATGCCTGTGTCAGAACACTGAAGGCAAAGGAATTTGGGCCCATCCCTGCAAGTGTAATAAGCCACTATGGAATGGCATGACACCAACGTTGGCTAATTCTTATGAAGTACCTCCCATATACCAGACATGTTTATAGACCTAATTTATACCTGCCAACTACCTTGTGGGTGGAGCTTAGATATGTTTCAAAGGTAAGAGAACTGAGGTTCAGAGAGGCTATGTAATTTTCCCAAGGTCATGGAGCAAGTGAAAGACAGACATGAGCTCCAACCCAGAGTCCCTCACTCCAAGGCCACTGCCCTTGAAAGAAAGATTAATCAGTCAGTAATGTGTGAAGAGGCACAACTTTCAGGAAAAAAAAGTTACTGGTCCTAAGGTGGCCCTCTCTTTCCTAGTAAGTGGAAGGAAATGAGAGGGGTAGGTGTGAAACTCTCAGTAGGTTAAGACTGCACATAGCAAATGCTCAAAAAAGCTCAGGCTCGCAGTCCACTATGAATTGACTGACTAAAGGGCAGTCTGTGATCCTTTCTATACTCTTACGGCATCTCCCTTCTCTGGACTGTGAATTGTGTCACTGAGAAATCACAGCAGGGAAGGCGAGGTGGGAAAGGAATGTTTTGTGCCTGAGTGTGAGCCAATGCTGACACTCCAGCCAGTCCCAAATGATTTTCTTGTCTGAGTTTATACCCACTTGGAGGCTTCTTGATTTCCTGCATGGTCTCTAACCAACACATGGTCCCAGAGTGCAATTGTGACATTAGGGAAGGGTGAGGTAGCAAAACAAAGAGAAAAAGGAGGGAAAAAAGAGGTAGCTATCCACTGTTCAGTGACTTGATCCACATGTTTATATGGACACACAGCAGGGATCCACCTCTGGTGGTCAGACATTTCTATGGGACTCTGCACAGGCCCCAAATCAGTAATGATTAGAGAACATGTTAGGGTCCCCATCAGGTCCGGCTGCCATTTTTAAAAATTTGAATATAGTTGACACACAATGTTACATTAGTTTCAAGTGTACAACATAGTGATTCAACAAGCTTATACATTATGCTATGCTTACCACTTGTGTAGTCACCATCTGTCACCATACAATGCTATTAAAACATTATTGACTATATTCTTTATGCTGTGCCTTTTATTCCCATGACTTAGTCATTCTGTAGCTAGAAGCCTGTATCTCCCACTCCTTCATCCATTGTGCCCATCCGCCAACCCCCTGCCCTCTCGCAACCATCAGTTTGTTTTCTGTACTTACAAGTCTGATTCTGCTTTTTCTTTGCTTATTCATTTTTTTTCTAGATTCCACGTATGAAGGAAATCATGGTATTTGTCTTTCTTGGTCTGATTTCTTTCACTTAGCATAATACTCTCTAGAGGTCCATCCATGTTGTCACAAATAGCGTGATCCAATCCTTTTTATGGCTGAGTGATATTCGTGTGTGTGTGTGTGTGTGTGTATCACATCTTCCTTGTCCATTCTTCTATTGATGGACACTTAAGTTGCTTCCATATTTTCGTTATTGTAAATAATGCTGCAGCAAACATAAAGGTACATATTTATTTTTTAAATTAGTATTTTTGTTTTCAGGCTCTCATTTTGATTCAAAGAAGGTAAGAACCACACAGAGGATGTCTCTAGATGTCCACTTTGTCTGGTTAGTCTCTAATCAAGTATGGCTTCTGTTGACAATTCCATGAGGTTTCTTTCTTTCAGTATTCCCAGAGGCATTGCATACTCATAGTTTCTTGTTTACATGGAATATATCACTCTGTCAGCTAAATCTCTCTGCTAGAGATGAGAAATGGCCCTTGCCACTGTTTTAGATGGGTGCTAAGAATGGGGAATATTAGCTTTTACTTGAGTTTCAAGGATAGAACTGGGATATTCATGGAAGCAATGGAAATAATTATATTCACATTATTAATTCTAGATGTATTTCTCATTTACCAATGCACTTTTATGAGCCAGGTACTGGGCTGAATTATTTTTACATATTATTGTTAATCCTTACCACACACTTGTAAGTAAATGTTATGTTTTCCTGTTTTTCAGTAAAAGAAACTGAGAATTAGAGAACTGAGCTGACTTGTCTAAGATCCTTCAGCTCATACATGGTAAAATTAGGATTAAGACTTCAGTTTATCTGTCTGAAATCTTAATACTTCCTACTGCATCACTCACACTGAAATTTCAATCAACAAAAATTCAGAGGTTGGTTCACAGTGAGGCTTTATTTGAAGTCAGGAAAATTCAGTGTTTTCTGTGTGTCCTGTTTCCAGATCATAAAGTGTTGTGGTTGTTTTTCCATAATTGTCATGCCTGATTATTTTTCCACAGAAAAAGTCACATAGAGCAAAACATTATATAGTATTTCTATCATATGAGTTAAGAAAATTATAGTCAGGTTTTTTCTTTCATATTTTACTCTTTAGCCATAAAGTACTAAAAGGTGTGTTTATCTTCAGGATAGTTTCCTTCTCAGAGAGGAGCCAGACAAGGAAGGAACCCAAGTGAGTAGAAACTGGATAATCTTGGCCTCCATAGTATAGACATAAAATGGTGTCATTCCAAAGATCAGAGCATTCCTTATTACATTTCAGTGGAAGAGAAGATCAGCAGAGTGGCTACAAGGTGTATCGAAATGGAAATGACCAGGGCATCAGGAGGCCAGTGATCTAGCCGTAAATTTTCCCCTACCTCCCTGAGGCGAGGGAGGTTTCTTCTCTTTGGGTCTCCTGGAGTCTCATGTAAAAAGAATAGTGTGTCGGGCGGCTGGGTGGCTCAGTTGGTTAAGCGACTGCCTTCTGCTCGGGTCATGATCCTGGAGTCCAGGGATCGAGTCCCGCATCGGGCTCCCTGCTCGGCAGGGAGTCTGCTTCTCCCTCTGACCCTCCTTCCTCTCATGCTCTCTGTCTCTCATTCTCTCTGTCTCAAATAAATAAATAAAATCTTTAAAAAAAAAAGAATAGTGTGTCTAATTCACATTTATATATTTAAATCTCAGACAAAATGTCTAGCAAAATTAAATCCTTATTTGAAAAAGACTAAGCATAGGGGCACCTGCATGGCTCAGTTGGTTAAGCAGCTGCCTTTGGTTCAGGTTATGATACAGGGGTCCTGGAATCAAGCCCTCTGTGGGGCTCCCTGATGCTCTCTCCTTCTGCCCCTCCCCCCCCACATGCGTGCACACTCTCTCTCTCTTTCTCTAGCTTGCTTTCTCTCTCAAGTAAATAAATAAAATCTTAAAAAAAAGAAATAGACTAAGTATAAATACATATGAAAATAAATAAAAATCCAAATCTTCTGAGAATTCTTTATTTGTAGGAATTACCAGCTGATATAGGAACTCTGGAGACAAAATTAACTTTTAGTAAGTAAAAGAATATCAGTAATACCCTCAGCTCTGAAATAGGATGAGCTATCCCAGGCAGTAAATTTTTAAATGACTAGTTAATATAGGTTTCTCTTTGAAATATAGCCTGACTACTACAGAAATAAACTTTATTCTGAACACTAGAATATTAATAAATTGAAGATAAGAAGTACTAAGTTGAAACCTAGTTAGTTACAATGACCACAGAATCTTAACAGCACTATTATTGCTTGGGGTGATGTAATCCCACAGCATAATGGAACAGGATGTTAAGAATGTCAGACAACAGGAAGACCAGGAGCCATGAACTGGATCCCACACAGTCCTATTAACACAGACTACACTTAGATAAACACATTTTTTTTGGGTCTTAAAAGCAAAATGTCAATTATATTAGAAACTGTATATTAAATGAAAAATCTCTGGTTTAACTGCGTGGCTCAATTAAGCATCTGCCTTCAGCTCAGGTCATGATCGCAGGGTCCTGGGATTGAGCCCAGTGTTGGGCTCCCTGCTTAGCGTGGAGTCTGCTTCTCCCTTTCCCTCTCCCTCTGGCCCGCCCCTTGCCCATGCTCTCTCTCTCTCTCTCAAATAAATAAATAAAATCTTTTTTAAAAAAATAATAAATGCAATATCTCTGAATAGTTGATGGTCAAGGGAAATGAATTATTGCACTGCAGACACCAAGCAAATATGGTAGTCTCCGATCATGCAGATGTAGTGGACGAACAGCAGTGTCTTTGGATCAAGTTAGGGCGGAGCCTCTATTGTTGAACAGACAACAAAGGATTGTAAAGGGCATTGAGGTACAATACTTGGGCAAGCTTGACAGCAAGGAATATCCACTGATAGAAGTCAGTGTCCAAAATACCAAAACAAAGTGTTAGAAAACTGAAGTTTGTAATATGAGAATTCACAGGAAAGCAAATTATACAACAATTTTTGAGTGTCACCTCATAGTTTCTTAAAAAGTCAAGGATAATAAAACCTGTTACCTGACAATTATATTTTGGGAGTACCCCTAGAGAAACCTGCCCACATGTGCACACAAAGACATCTGTGAGAGTGTTCAAAATTTATTTAAACATTGAAGCCATCTAGATTTTCATTAATGATAAATGGGTAAATAAATTGGACTATGGCCACACAATGGGACACTCTTCAGCAGAGAACACAGCTTCAGTAGAAGAGCATATCCAAGGTTGGGGGTTCCCCAGCAAAGAGACCCTGAGTCGCACATTTTCCACAGGAAGTTTATTAGGGATTGCTCTTGGGAAGGAGATGTTCTGCCATGATGCAGTCACAGCAAAGTCCTCAGTTAATCCCATGTGGAACTCTGACATGGGTACAGCTTTTCAAAATTAACCAAAATTCAGACAAAGGGGGCCACACCTTTGTATCTTAATTAGCTGTTCAGTGGATAGTTGTTCCTGGGGAAGGGTCACCAGGTATACGGCAGATCCCTTTGGCTGAGGGCACCCCTTGGAGAGGGCATCCCCTGGAGAGGGTGCCTCCTGCAGAGGGTCTCAGCTGACAGCAATCAGCAGCAACATATCCAGTTGCTGAAGGAAGGACTGGCTAGGTCAATTCTGGAAGTTCTGAAGGAAAATCTGAGCAGCATACCAGAGCATCCAGAATTCGCATGTAATAACATGATTTATTTCCTAACATAATGTTGATGCAAAAAGTTGCTTAAGAATACAGAAAAATGCAATGTAATAACTGTATAACATTTAAAAACATGAAAAAACAATAATGTATGTTGTTAGACCTCCATGAAGAAGAAACATTCCATATAATAGTTACCAATGAGCACAAAAGGAGATGTATTTAGATGTTCACTACCTAGGTGTCAGGTTGGCACATTTAATGATTCGTACTATTCTACAAATGTTTATACATTGGATATATTTCATTGGAAAATCTTAAAAGTTTAAGTTGAAAAAATAAAATAAGATTTCTCATATTTATCCATCCATGCATTCATTCAGTAAATATACTTTTTTTTAAGTGAGCTCAAACTTAGCATTTAGAAGAAGGCTTATTTCTAAGAGAGAAATAAGAGAAGTACAAGGTATTTGTCTCTTACAGCTCAATAAATCTGGAGAAAATATGAACTAAGAGAAATATCAGATATTATCAAGTTTGGGATATCCTAAAGAAATTCTATTAGATCATTTCATCTGAAGGCTATTATTAATGGTTGTCAGTCAATGATAAAGGATTCTGTGAAGAAATGAGCCTAGGAGAAGTTCAGTGAAAAAATATGAAGTATGTTTCTGTGCTGCAGGAATTTTCAGAGCCTTTAGAATATTAATGGTTACTCTCTAAGCATAGATATAGGGGATGTTAGAATACATTTTCTCAGGTTATTTTGATCACTGAATTCTTGTGAGTATTGCTTTGTCTTGCCAAACACATTTTGGCAAACACTAGTCTGAGCCAATGCTATTAATATGTAAAACAGGAAACTAAAGCATGGCAATATGGAGTGATTTATCCAAGGTCACTCAGCTGATTAGTGAGTGATACCAGAGAGCCAGCAAAGAGGAGAGAGAGTGCTCATTGAATAGCATTCGCCCAAATACATCTGAAAAACAGGCAGCCATTTTTTACAGCTTGCATGATGCTAATGAGAAAATGTGCCCATCCGTAAAACCAAATAGAGAGTAATGTGCAATACATATGACTTTTTTTCATATTTTTAAAGATGTCCATCATCATTAAACAACAGACAGAAAACCCTGAAACAGATTATGGCAACAATAATACTATTCTTTTGTTAAATGCCTTTTAGACATCTGGAACTCATAGGAGTAGCTTAACATTGCTAATGGGATTATCCTCTTGCATGTACATTACTTAATAATATGCATGTTGCTGTTAAATTATGTTCATAGATTGTCAAAGGAGAATGGAACCTTAGGGATCTCTTACTCTAAACTTTAGTCATTTTTCAGAAATGGAAACTGAGACCCAATTTGGGTAAACAACAAGGTCAAATGACTATTTTGTGGCAACACTGGGCTTGAGACCCTGGGTCTCCATAGTTCTCGAGAAAAGTGCTTCCAATCATGTATGAGTGTGTATAATGATGCCAAATTACTGGAGGTTGTTCACAGGGTGCCACACTGAGTTTTGATTTAGACTTCTATTAGGTTTTTCATGAAAGATAGTGATTCTAGAAATAAGGTGACTTGTCATCCCCCGGAAGCTAGGGCCCCTGTTTAAGGAAGCCAGAATGTGAGGACTTTGGCCTTTGCCATCTGGATGAGGCGAGAGGTAGAGAATAGTTGTTTATTGCATGCATGAGTCATCAGACACAAATCCCTGCTGAAGAAATATTTCCACATAAATCTTGCTTACCCCCTTCAGGGGGAATAATAGCTTTGCTTTCTTATCTATAAATGTCAACAGTGCTGCAAAGCATAAATAAGAGCAGTAATCAAAAGAAATATGAAGATGATCCAGCTCAGAACAAAAGAACGGCAGATGGCAGATTCAGCTTCTCCTTAGAATATACAGTGAAGGGAAATATTGAGGTGCATATTGTTATTCTGATTTTTGACTATAGGGGAAAGGCAAATCCAAGAGTGTTGCTCCTCAGCCACTTAAACATTTGTCTTTGGGGAGGCGTGGTGTCACCGAGAAGGCTCATAATGTAAGAGGAAGAACCCCATTGACTCTATTAACTGCACAATAACTGGCTGCAGCTGCCTTACCACTGAAGTCCAGAATGATCCTGATTATAATACTTCCTTACTTCCTTTAATAATAAATGTGTCCATTTATCTGTAGCTCCTAGATTCTATCACCTTGCCTCTCTACTACCAGTAAAATAAGAAAGCCCATCTCTAACTGGAGGACTTTCTCATGGTCATGCCTGGCCTACAAAGGAAAGAAAACATAGATAACTTCAAGGTTGAAGATGCTCTCCTTACAAATATATTTATCATTTTCTTAGTGAAGGAGAGGTCTTCTGAGCCTTCCCAGGGAATGTAGCTAGGTTATGTCATGAAGAATATTAAATATAATGCATTAAGCAGATCAATAGCCAAATTTTATGTACCCAAGGTCAGGCTGATTGGTTACAGTAAAAAAAGAAAAAGAAAAAAATCCTGTCTTGAACAATTATGCATTTGGGAAACAGGAAAGGACTACTGTGTTCCAGTGCAAGCCAGGAATACATTGATTACTTGACCCTCAGATGCTCTTGTTTTATCAGAGGTCTAACGATACTTTGTTTTTCCTTATATCTGAGGTTATCTGATAAGCTCAAAGCTGTGTTACAGCATCTCTTAAATGATTTCAGTTTTCCCAGAACTACAAGTAGACATTTGTGAACAAGTCAATTGACTACCTATGACAAAAGACCTAGGTGTGGCCTCTATTGCTATAAATTTTTGGAGGGGACATGTACTAGTTCGGGTTCTCGAGAGAAACAGAACCAATAGGATGTCCAAAATTTGCAGAGTGCACAAGCAGGCTGAAGATCCAGGGTGAGGACCCAGTCAAGAGCCATTGTGGTAGTTCAAGTATGAAGGCACTCTGATGGTAAAATTCCCTCTTGCTCAGGGGAAGTCAGTCTTTTGTTCTATTCAGGCCTTAAATTGATTGGATGAAGCCCACCTACATTATGGGGGGGTTGGTACAATCTGTTTTACTCAAAGTCCACCAATTTAAATGTTAATTCCATTCAAAAACACCCTCATAGATACATCCAGAATAATGCTTGACCATATATTTGGGCACTGCACCCTGCTCAGTTAACAGATAAAAATTAACTATCACAGCCTTTTGGCATTTTGCTTCCCTTTACATCTGTAAGGACAGCCCTTGGGATGTAGGCAATGTTGGGGTTCAGAGCCAATGGCCAAGAAAGAATTCTTGAGATGTCTTCGGTGCAAAAATGTGGTTTTATTAAAGCATGGGGACAGGATCCATGGGCAGAAAGAGCTGCACAGGGTTGTGATGGGTGACTGATTATATACTTTCACGTCAGGACAGGGTTAGGGATAACAGGGTCCTCCAAGGTATTTTGGAAACAAGGTTTCCAGGATGCTGAAGGGGCTAGCTATTGTTAGGAAAATGTCATTTATTGCTGTTTAGCAAAAACTCAGTCATGGGACCCTTCAGATGTATATTGGTGGGCCATAGGATTGGGGGATGATTACCAACATGTATCCTGTGGGGTAGAGATAAAGGAAGTTTCCAAAGGAATATTTATATGTTAAAGTAAACTTACTGGGATCCTGGGGGCATCGGGCTAAGATTGCCTCTTGCCCTTAGCAAAGTATCAACATCAAGGCAACTGAGTCCCTAGAGGAATGTCACCCTGCCTGTTTCAAGGACTTGTTGATGGGCTGTAAGTAGTAAGGAAATTTAATTTTTCTTTTGTCTTTGTTTCCCACATCACTTGTATCTAACAGCTCTTGAAAGATCTGGAGATCTTGCTCTCTTACATACAGTTAGATGGGTAATTCAAGGAAAGTCCTGTTTTAGAAAGAATCACTCTAGTCCTACTAGCTGTGCTATTGCATGTTTGGTTTGGTTTTGTTTCTTGTTGGTTGTGTCTATCTTTCAAATGATGTGTATTTTGTCTGACAACTGACTCTGATTTGGAAACCAGGCAAGGCATCCTGCCTTTTATTGGTGTGGCTGATGTGAAGCTTTTGTTAATCCATTTTTAATCTCATTTAAGGATATATATAATTTCAAATCCTTGTCAGCTGCCCATCTAGCTTAAACCCAAGAATACATCACTTTTAAGTCATCTCTACAAATCCTTGCAGATCAGAGTCCACTGAATGTTCTTTACCATAATGATATCCACCTTACTTTTCATGTTTATGTGCTATCACCTGGCTTCTGCTATTCCAGAGCCCTATCAACCCCATTGATACTAGGGAGCCCAATTTCCTAACAGTATCTCCTACCGTCCTCTCTGGCCTGCAACAAATACCTGTGGCTGAACTTCTCACCAATGTCAATGACTTCTTCACCAGCACATTCCTTATCTTAGCAAGGGGAATATCTTTGGGGCCCTCTTGAGGAGCATAGCTAGATGATGATTTTTCAAGTTTTATATAATAGTTCCATTCTACCTTTCCAATTTATGAGTCTTTTAATCTCCACCCAGACACTATGCCAAAGCAGTTCTGACATCTCTACTATACTTACTATGGGCTGCTATTTTTTTCCAACCTTCTAAGAGTCATTATAGAAGCATATTAGAACCAGTTCCTGGGATGCTGGCCTGGGTGTGAAGACTTGAGATTCAAGAGAGTGCCCCGATAGACACAAAATCTACTATTAGGTATAATCTCTCAGTTCCTGCCTGGATATATGAATCAGGTCTTCTTTAGTGTATGATCGCTGAGTATAATCCTTTTCTCTCCTTAGCTGGCATGGGATGCCCCAGTAAGGCCATGTTGAGACTTGCTCTTAGTTATTATTCTGATATCCAGAGGGAAAACCCTGCAGGCGTCTGTCTCACTTGAAGTCTCCACATAGTCTTTGGCCAAAAGATGAGCTGTGGGCCTGTAACAAGGGGAAGCAGTCTGCTTCTCCAGGCCCAGAGGCTCCAGGGCAACCTGGAGTTTCAGTTTACAGGTAAGTGTAACCGTATGTCCCAACCCAAGTCTAAGTTTTCCACTTACTCCCCATCAAGGTGCTGATTTGGGCATTAGAGACTTACCAAGCCTACAAATTCAGCCTTCTCTCAGGTTTGACTGCTTCTATAATTAAGTCCAGTCCTTGGTGGTCACTACAGTTTGTTCTCTTGCCACTGGGGAAGGACACTTTAAATGCTGCCATGTAAGCCACCAGGATTTCCTATATTACCTTAAATTGTTAATTGGTCACATTTGTCATGTTCTTTCTTTAGTGCTTCAGTGATGCTCAGCAGCAATCTCCCAGTTCTACTGCCCTTTATAATTTCTACTTTTCCCTTACCACTCAGATTCCAGCAATACCCCACAACCCATCCTATCAGTACCCTGCCCCAGCTGAGCAGAGATAAAAGCCCCAGTTATTGCAGTGCTACTGAGTGCCTTGGGTTACCAACATTCCCTTTCTACCATAATGGGTTCCTCATTGCCTGCTGGCCAATGAGTGCTCTAACTCCAGAATCCTTTTCTTAGAAGTATCAGCTGTCTTAGGTCAGATTTTCTAAAAGAAACCTGCAAAATCAGAGTGCCTCTTTGAGAGGTTTAGTAAGGAAATGTTCCCGGGAAGAAACTAGTAAGTTTCTTACTAGTGGGGAAGGTACGTTAATAAAGAGAAGCCAAACTACGACTCAGTTTCAGTTGAAAACCCATCCTTAATCTGAACTCATGAGAAGTACTAGATTCTAAAAAACTCTGATTTGTCCTAGGTTGACAAGAGAAAGTTGAGCTTTTATCCCCCCCACCCTTATCAAGTATTTACTGGTTGCAAGCTGCCGCAGACCAGGCAGAGTGGTATAACTCGCTGGAATTTCTAGATCTCCATAAAAGCAAATGCCCCTTGTAGCCCAAGAGTATACTCTAAAGAAAGTTATGGGTGGAAGCCCTTTGCAGGAAAGCTAATACATGCATGATTGCAGAAGAGTAGTAAAGGGGATCCAAACAGACCTGGGAAGAGCACAAGCAGCATCTGCTCTACTTTGAAGGTTTTTCTGTCACCCAGAGAGCACTTTGGCACCATAGGCTCGGGTTAATACTGATGCCTGGGAATTTGCATGACATTACACATGTTTTACATCCATATGTCTTTTGTATTCACTATATCCAAGTAGGAGAGGCAGAAGGATATTATCTCTTATGATTGATGAAGAAACACAGTTACAAGTAATTAAATTAGTTAAGAACCACAGAAGGGCCAAAGCCCCAATCATCTGACTCTGTCTATGTCTCTGGTTCTCCCATTACTGGGTTCACCATAGTCTATATTTGAGCATCCCCCAAACATATTATTCACTTGTCCAAAGTAGCTTTCTCATCTAAAAGTCCTTTTACTTGCCATAAGTCCGTTTTCAACAAAATTTGTGTTCCATAACACACCAAATATCGAATATTAGTGTGATCAACACTATCCTAGGAGACACAGGTGACACAGAAGAGGACAAGAGGAACTTTTTTGTCTGTAAAGAGCTTATGGTCTGTTACTGGTTGAATTGTTGCCCTAAAATGATATGCTGAAGTCTTAAATCCTAGTACCTGTGAGTGTGACCCTACTTGAAAATAAGATCTTTGCAGGTTTAATCAGGTTAAGATGAGGTCATTAGGGTGGGGCTTCATCCAATCTGACTGGTGTCTTTTGTATAAGACAGCTGTGAAAGGATGCGCTGGGGGAATCCCATATGATGACAGCAGTGAGGGAGGTGAGTCAGCTGCAAGCCAAGGAACAACAGCAGTGATGTCCTCCACTAGAAGCTAGGAAGAGACAGGAAAGGATGCTCCCCAGCCTTCCGAGGGAGCATGGCCCCACTGTCACCTTGATTCAGACTTCTAGCCTCCAGAACTTGGAGACAACTGAGTATCTATTTTTCTAAGCCTTCCAACTTGTGGCACTTTGCTATGGCAGCCCTGGGAAACCAGTACATGTTCTACATGGAGAGACAAGAATAACACGCATGCCAAGACCCAGCAGATGATGAGCATAAGGAGGGAACATTAAAAGACTTACTGTAGAATCTTGAGTGTCCATGAGGTGTAGGTGCGAACTTTGCGTAAGTCATTTGCTCTCCTTGAATCTTAAGTTGCTCAGGTAAGATGTCCTCTTCCCTCCCGCAGATGTAGCACCAAGTCAAGCAAAGGAGCAGTTAGGCAATGGAAAGTGAGCAGTACTTCCCACCTAACTTCTGTTTTAACTTGAGGGGAGAGACTTATATTATTACTTTTTAATTCAGGTGCAAAAGCAAGTCGCTTTCTGTTTCTTTAAACACGTTTCAAAAGCAGTCCAAAGATACAAAATGCTCTCTGGAGTTGGGCTACATTTAACTTCTCTTTGCATATTTCCAGGAACTCACAGGCATTTGGTTTTTAAGATTCTTTACTTAACTGACAAATATTCCTATACCTGTGCCATACTAAAGGGAAGAGGGAGAGAAATTGAGAGGGGAATATTGTTACAACACTTGGATGATGACAACTCATAAGGAAAAAGCGACACCACATTAAGAAGACTAAAATCGGTGCACAATTGTTGGAAATCACTAATGCCACTGGAATACTTTACCAAGTTCCCGTGCATAAAAGAGAGATGTTTGGACACAAGCCCTCCCTGAGAGTGAGAAGTTCCAAATATATTCACAGTTGTCTCCCCTCAGAGTTTAGGTTTTGCTCCAGAGCCAGTTTCAGAGGCTTATTTCAAATAAAAGATTTTACTCAATCTGTAATGAATTGAGATTCCAGCAGGTAAATCTCATTGAGGGAAATTGCTTCCTGCAATGATATATGATTCATTCATTCACATCTCTGAGCTATTTAGAGGAAATTATCCATGGGATTGTATCATTAGTTTAAAAGCTGCTTCAATTGTTTTTCTGTCAGTATAATTTTAAAACATATTAGTGTATTTGTGGGGAAAAATGTGTTTGAAAACACAACTAACTCTTTCCATATTGTTAAAATTGGGATATCAGAGATTTTTTTTTTCATTTGTAACCAGTTTCATGAATAAAATTGACAAGAGTTAGCCTTCTGCTATGTATATCACAAGACGTAGTCCCTTGTTAATTCTTCTATTAGAAAAACTTTTCTGAACTCTGCTTTGAGATTGGTTATCTGGATATATCAATTCAGTTTCTAAGTTCCATATGGAATTTGAGCTACCATTCCAAATTCCAAATGGAATAGTTTTCCTCTGGGCTGCATATGAAATTATTTTTGCTAATAGGACAAAAATAGAAAATTATATCTATGAAGGAAATATTAAGACACTGGAGAAGTAAGCAATGGAGACATTAGGCCTACATGGCATGTCATCTGGGTTTTCTTGATGGAATTTTAAATGTCAACAGAAGCAAGTAAATAAATATGTAAAGAAATACCTCAAAGAAGGAAAGGATGGAATATTGAAAGAAAACTTAATTGAAACATATTATGTAAGCTTTTGCTTCCAATAAGCAGAACATCTTTAGCTTTTATTCTGTTTGTTTTGCTTTCTTATAAGATATGTCTGTTGGTATATGTGGGGGAAAATGGGAGTTTTTCTTTTTCTTCCCTAGACTATTGGTATAAAATTTAATATATGAAGTTTGTCTGTAGTAAGTAGTATATAGTTGATCTTTGCTTTTAAATAGTCTAAAAATCTTAAACTTTCACTTGGAATAATTCACTCAGCTACAATTAATGTAATTAATGATATAGTGAGTTTGTAACTCCCACCTTTATTTTCTATTTGGCTTATGTTTGCTGACTTTTTTTTTCGCTTTTTATTGTCCTCATTTGAATTAATATATTTTAATTTACTTTATTCTAGTAATGTGTTATTTTTTTATAATTTTTATTGCATATGTTGGAAACAACAGAATGCAATATAAAGCAAATTGCTTTATATATGTAATCCTTGACTGATTACAACCTAATGAAAATCACTACTTTATCATTTGCTCTATTAGAATATCAACATTTTTAAACAGAATATACATTTTTAAATTATTTTTTCACTGGCTATCTCTTTCTAAGTTAGAAATTATTTTCTTTCACACTTTGACTACTTTCTCAACCTAAGGTATTGAGAAATTAGTTTTGTTGTTGTTCTATTGAAGATAATGACTTTTATTCATTTTGTGTTGCATTTAATATTATTTCTTTCTTTTTGGTTTTCAGCATTGTTTGCATAATATGCCAAAGTGTGTATTGTGTGTGTGTGTGTGTGTATATATCATGTCTAGTGTTTGCTGAGCTCCTTGAATTTTTAGGTTTATATCTTTCATTAGTGTTAATATTTTTTTCAAGCATTTTATCTTCAAATATTATCCATTCTCTCTTCTCTAAATGTGACTCTTCTTATTCTTTTTTTTTTTTTTTTTTTTTTTTTTTTTTTTTTTTTT
>NC_058408.1:132621407-132640146 GCF_002201575.2 Neomonachus schauinslandi | reverse complement strand
GAGCCGAAGGCAGTCGCCCAACCGACTGAGCCACCCAGGCGCCCGACTCTTCTTATTCTTATAACTTCTTGGTATGCCTCAAATATCTCTTACATTCTGGTTTCTTTCTGTCTTCTACAATTTATTATTGTTTACAAAATTCTATTTTGGAATTTGTTGGAATTGGTTAGATTTTTGAGTTCATGAATGCTTTGTCCAGTTAGCTGATAAATCCATTGATTGGTTTTTCCTTTTCTTCCTCGCTTCAACTCAGGTACGAATTATATGCAATAAAATTCAACAATTTAAAGTGCATAATTCAGTGGATTTTGATGAATATATAGTTTTTTAATCACCACCTTAATCATTACATATAACATTTCCACCCCCCCCAAAATATTTCTTGTGTAGCGTTCATCTCCCCTTTCAGTCTTTGACTACTACCAATATGATTTCATTCATTATAACTTTGCCTTTCCTAAAAATTTGTATTAATAGAATCCTATATTTGTATTTTATATCTGGCTTCTTAGTATATTCTTTTTAAATTTTAATAATGATCTTGAATATATCAGTCATTTATTTTTTATTAATGGGTAGCAAGCTCTTGTATGGATATATAACAACTTGTTTATCCATTCACATGCTGATGAACATTTATGTCGCTTTCAAATTTGTCTATTATGAATAAAGCTATTATCAACATTTTTGCATTTTTGCATGAGTCTCTGCATGGATATATATTTTCATCCTGCTTAAGACAATAACTAGGGAGAATGTCTGGATCATTTCATAGGTATATATGTAACTCCTTTTTTTCAGCTTTATTGACATATAATTGACAAATAAAATGATAATGTTTAAAGTGTACAACATGATGCTTTGATATGAGTATACACCATGAAAAGGTTTCTACAATCAAGGTAATAAACATATCCATCACATCCCTTCACACATTTCCTTCTTGTATTTTTTTTGCTAATACTTAAATTCTGCTCTCAGCAAATTTCAATTAAACAGTACAGTATTATGAACTATATCACCATGTTATACATTAGATCCTCAGACCTTACTCATCTTGTAACGGAAAATTTGTACCCTTTTATCAGGCTCTCTCCCTTTACCCCACCCCCAGCCTCTGGAAACCACCTTTCTGCTCTGTTTAATAAGTTTCTTTAAAAAAAAAAAAAGATTCCACATATTTAAATTCAATTAGCCAAGTTATAGTAACTCATTAATTTTTGATAAAATGTTCGATGACTCATCAGTTAAATAAATAAATAAAACAATAATGATTCCACATGAGTGACAGTGTGCAGAAACTGTCTTTCTCTGTCTGGTTTATTTCACTTAACATGATGGCCTCAAGTTTGATTCAGGATTTTCTTCTTTTTAAGGTTGAATAAGATTCATAGTATGTTTGTATGTGTGTGTATATATCTATCTATATAAAACTTGTTAAACTTCTTAAAAATTGCCCAACATTTCTAACATGGTTTGTTCTATTTGATGTTCAATGTATGAGAGTTTCAGTTGCTCCAAATTCTCACCAACACTTGGTATTGTGAGTCTTGTTAATTTAATACATTCTTACACTGTGGTATTCCATTATGGTTTTCATTTCTAATAGACAATTATGTTGAAAATCTTTTCATATGCTTATTTGACTCCCATATATCTTCTCTGGTCTTAAAATTTGTAACTAATTTTTAATTGAGCTGTTTTCTTATTCTTGGATTTCAAGAGTTCTTTATATATTCTGATATAAGTCATTTATCAGATAAGCAAATATTTCATCCCAGTTTGTGGTTTATATTTTCATTTTCTTAATAGTGTCTTTTGAAGTCCCATTTATCAATATTTCCTTTTATGGATCTTGCTATTGTTACTATACCCAGGAAAACTTTGCCTGAAACAAAAATGTGCTCGTATGTTTTCATCTATAATTTTTATAGTCTTAGGTTTTACACTTAAGTCTATGATCCATTTAGAGTGAATTTTTTTAAAAGATTTTATTTATTTGCCAGAGAGAGAGCGAGAGAGAGAGAGAGAGAGGAGGAGAGAGAGTGCAAGAGCACAAGCGGGGCAGGGGGGCGGCAGGCAGAGGGAGAAGCAGGCTCCCTACTGAGCAGGGAACCTGATGCGGGACTCTATCCCAGGACCCTGGGATCATGACCTGAGCAGAAGGCAGACACTTAACCAACTGAGCCACCCAGGTGTCCCTAGAGTGAATTTTTATAT
The DNA here is from genome assembly GCF_002201575.2 of Neomonachus schauinslandi. Classification (NCBI taxonomy): domain Eukaryota; kingdom Metazoa; phylum Chordata; class Mammalia; order Carnivora; family Phocidae; genus Neomonachus; species Neomonachus schauinslandi. Next base: position 132,637,926 of record NC_058408.1, on the reverse strand, counting down.
GATGAATTAGGAGCCATAATTCCTTACTTCTTTTGTTTTTTTGCTCATACATATCCATTAGTTCCAGGACCATTTGTTGAAATTATGATTCTTTTTTTTTTTTTAAGATTTTATTTATTTATTTGACAGAGAGATAGCGAGAGCAGGAACACAAGCAGGGGGAGTGGGAGAGGGAGAAGCAGGCTTCCTGCCGAGCAGGGAGCCCGATGTGGCACTCAATCCCAGGACCCTGGGATCATGACCTGAGCCGAAGGCAGACACTTAATGACTGAGCCATCCAGGCGCCCATGATTCTTTTTTTTTTTTTAATTGTCTTTGCACATTTATCAAAATCAATTGACTTTATGAGTGTGAACCAATTTTTAACTTTTTACTTTGTTCCTACTTTATCTATTTTCTAATACTAGACTGTTTTGGTTGTTTAGATTTATTTTAAAAGTCTTGATATCAGGTAGTTTAGGTTACCAACTTCTGTTTTGAAGTTGTATAGGCAATTCTAGATACTTTGCATTTCCTTATGAATTTTAAAACAAAGCTTACCAGTTTTCTACCAACTAATGCCTGCTGAGATTAGGTTTGTGTTAAACATATAGATAATTGTGGGGAGAATTGACATCTTAACAATATTGAATCTTCCAATCCATGAATATGACATAAATTTCCATTTATTTAGGTCTACTATAACTTCCATAAGCTATATTTTCTGGTATTCTGTATACAGGTTTTGTGCATCTCTTGTCAGATTTACTTCTTAGTATTTTGTATTTTATTGTAAGTGGTATTTTTTAACTTGAAACTTTTATTTTTCATTCTATTGAAAACACAATTGAATTTTTTGTATGTTTATCTTGTATTTTGATGATGTGTGTCTGAACTTGTCAGTTTTTTCCTGTGTTTCATTTTAGTTTCTATTACTATGTCTTTAAATTTACCAATCATAATTTACCATTAATCTCTTCCATTATAATTTTCACCTCAGACATTATCATTTTCATCTCTAAAAATTTGATTTGGATATTTTTTGTATCTCCTATGCCTTTACTCTAGCACCTGGAATATATGCAATATTTTTGTAATAGTAATTATAATAACTGTTGCAATGCCATTGTCTATCAAGTTTGTCATTTGGGTCATTTCTGGGTGTGTTTCTATTGATTAATTTTTCTCCTGATTATGGGTCTTTTTTACTACCTCTTTTCATGCCTGATAATTTTTTTTTTTTTTTTGGAAAAGTCAGGAGATCCTTTTTTATTAATGGCATCTATAATGGAACCTCAATCTCAAGTTTCTGTTTCTAAGTTTATTCAGAAAAGCTACAAGTGATCCAGCAATTCCACTCACAGAAGTCTCTCCTTCAGAAATAATGGGCAGGGACACCTGGGTGGCTCATTTGGTGGAGCATCCAACTCTTGGCTTGGACTCAGGTTGTGATCTCAGTCATGAGATCGAGCCCGGCCTCGGGCTCTGCACTCAGCATGGAGTCTGCCAAAGATTCTCTCTCTCTCTCTCTGCCCCTCCTGCTCATGCTCTCTCCCTCTTTCTCTAAAATAAATAAATAAATCTTAAAAAAAAAAAGAAAGTAATGGGAAAAGTGTGTATAGTATGTAAAAAAGGTTGCATTGTAGTACTTTTATAGTAGCAAAAACTGGGGAGTAAATTAGTTAAGCATAGTTTAACCACATGCCTGATAATTTTTTATTGAATATCATACTATACAAATTTTTACCTTCTTACATGCTGGATGTTTATAGAAGGGGAGGAAGATAAGTCATCAGCCTTCCCTGAATCTAAAGGAGGTTATGTGATGTAATTCCGATAGTAAAATGTAAAGATCAATTTGATATGAAATATATTTTGCTCCATAATAAAATGAGATTTACAAAGGAAAACCCACATTTTCTCCCTGCCCTCATTTTCCAGTTCTAGACTCTATTGCATGAGAAACTGATGCTTGGAGGAGGGAATCATTTTGCAAATATAAGAAATAACTTCATCAACATACTGAGGATAGAAGAGTAGAAAAAACTAGGTCTTATATGACGTTGTAACACCATATCATGCCTACAGGTGTCTAATTCTGAATTTAAGTTTAACTTTAAATGCCATTATAGATTAGGCCATTATTCTGTGTTATGGTTGTATTGATGTTACATACATTCTAAAATCCCCTAAATGTTTTAGGCACATGTTATTTTATGGGATAGAAATGGGTTCAGGTCTGCTGGGGCAGCAATCTTTGGTATTGAGAGGTCTTACTGTGTGTTTCTGGAAAGGAAGTCTAATTGATCATAGATGCAAAAAAAGTTTAATTTGATAATTCTCTCATGGATATGCTGTGAATCATATTATAGAAACACAGAATTGGAAATTAGATGCCAAAACTCAAATTATCCTCAGAAAATATAGCTCAGCCTCTCCTATCCTTGAAACCTCTCCATAGCAATCTATAATACCTCATACATTGAAAAATATCATGAAAGTCTAAAGATATTTCTAGCTGTTCAGAATACTATATAAGTATAATTTCTATAAAATCTTTAATTATAAATATGATTGTTATCTCACTGAGCAAAATTTGCAGAAGCCATCCCTAAGTCCCATTATATATATATATATATATATATATAATATGCTATATATATATATATTCCATAGCTTTCTAAGTGTGATGGCTTTCTTGGTAGTTCATGCCTGTCTTCTTAGAGCTTCTTTGGTCATGAATCAGGAAACAACATCACAATTTCCACTTCTACCCTATTTGATAAGGTTTTATGTAGAACAATGGTATAAAGGTTGGATAGGTGAAATTGGTGGCTTATAAAATCCTGTGAGAAGTATTAAGTCCTGGGCGCCTGGGTGGCTCAGTTGGTTAAGCGACTGCCCTTGGCTCCCGTCATGATCCTGGAGTCTCAGGATCGAGTCCCGCATCGGGCTTCCTGCTCAGCAGGAAGTCTGCTTCTCCTTCTGACCCTCCCCCCTCTCATGTGCTCTCTCTTTCTCATTCTCTCTCTCAAATAAATAAATAAAATCTTTTAAAAAAAAAGAAGTATTAAGTCCTATTTCCTATATGACTTAATCATACCTAATACTAGAGTTTTGTGTACTAAATAAGATGTGTAAAATAATTAAGATCATATGTGTGAAATACTTACACAGTGTCTGGCCCATATTATGAGTGTTTAGGAAAGAATATATCTATAAAGAGGAAAGAAAAGAAGAGAATGCCCTACCCTAATTATTTTTATTTCACTTTTTTTCCATTTTTCGATTTAAGAGAAAAATCATTCCCAAGATTCTAATTCAAATAGTCACAAAATTCAACATTCTGTCCAGACTAATTTTTAAAAGGACAATTTCATGGTTTGCTTTTCTAACTATATGGGAATACAGTATACCTATATGGAATCTGTTCAGGGATAACTCCTTCAAAGCATTTGAGATTGGAGGACCAAAGAGTATGGAGATCTAGTAACACAGTGGCAGTGGCTATTTCTTTCCTTTTCCTTGACACTTGGGAAGAACATGACCGTCGCAGGGAGAAGGCAGAACAAACAGAAACAAATGTCAACAGGAAGATAAAGGAAAGTTTTTTTCCCCTATCTCCCAAAACAAGTGTGTGTGCATGCACACACACACACACACACACACACACAGAGTTGTTCCCCTGTGGCTCTTTTGTCTGGACTCTGGACACTTCTCTTCCCTCTAAGGCATCCTTCCTTTTCCACGAGGCATGGCCTGTGTTTGCAGCTGAACAGCCTTATTCCTCCTTGCAGAAGATTGGGAATTCAGAGGACCCTTTCCCTTTGAACTACTCTTTGGAATTTGTGTGGTCAATATGGGGGCTGTGGGACACCATGCCTCATATTCTTGGAAATGCTCTAGTTCTACCTGAGAATGTTCACACAACAGCACTATAAGTTTAACAAAGGATGTTGCAACCATACACTGGATGTATATTACCCTAAGACTGAGTCTTACATGCAATAATCAAGATTTTATCTTTACTCTGGTGTCATTTCTTACTTTAAGAACCTTTTGCCAGTTGGAATAGTTAAAACTTACAGTTCGGTCCATTCCCACAGGATTCATCATTGCTTTCCTCCACTCTCCATCTGTATCCATTTTTGTCCATAGTGAGAAACTAGGCTCCCAATATTATCAATACTTTTGCTCATTTGTGCAAATGGATAGTACAGTGAAATAGTTTCATGATTGTGTCAGTCATACCACTTAAACTCAAAGCAGAGTTGAGTTTACTTCCTCCCATCCCAAATGAGCATGTATAATTAAATTAGTATAAATCTGTGTATAAAAAGTTACCTAGATTAAGTTTTTTTGCTTTATTTATTTATTTTTAAAGATTTTATCTATTTATTTGACAGAGAGAGACACAGCGAGAGAGGGAACACAAGCAGGGGGAGTGGAAGAGGGAGAAGCAGGCTTCCCGCCGAGCAGAGAGCCCGATGTGGGGCTCGATCCCAAGACCCTGGGATCATGACCTGAGCCGAAGGCAGATGCTTAACGACTGAGCCACTTAGGCACCCCAATTTTTTTGTTTTATATTTTCGTTTTTCCTTGAATATAGCTATATTATCCTTCTGAGACTGAGTTGGGTCCGTTTGTCTTGGTATGATTTGCTTTAGCTCTCTTTCCTTTACAGATTTAGTAGGGTTTTGTATTTGGCTTTTCTTAGAATATCAACGTTTCCATAAATTAAAATAGATATTGATGGCATCCCTCGGTATAAGTGTATCCTTTTCGTATTATATATCACTCATTTCCTTACTTCTTCCATCCATCCCCCAAATCCTTGTGAGGTCTCCGTTATTCTGAATGGGTGCAGAACATCAAGATGCCAAATAGAGGAGAAGCTGAATTACAGGCAGAGAAGAATTTTGAATTCTTGGGAATAACCCAGAATAAAATGGAAAGAAAGATAGAATTGATAGAAGAGAGAAGAGGCAAAAAGTTGATGAAAGCTGTGCAACACAACTTAATCCTGTCTCTTTCTGGTCCCCTCTGGAACTCAAAAAACCATCTGACAGTTCTACTAGCTCCACGAGAACATACTGCATTTCATGTCAAGTTGAGAGTTCTTATGGAGAGAGAGTGCATCACAAAGATGCAGAAAATTAGTGATTCTTAATACAGAATCAGAATACAGAATCAAAATTCTCATGGTATTTTGTTGAACTTTTGGAGGACACATACATCCAATTGGAGGTTTAAATTAGTAATTAAATTTGTTTACATTATTTTTACCTGGGCACTGAGAGTAGTGAAGCCCTCAGTGGCCATCTGAATTGCAACAATAAACAGTAAAAAATAAGTAGCATCATACAGAAGCACTTTGACATACTAACTTAAAAATGGGGGGGTGCCTGGGTGGCTCAGTCGGTCAAGTCATGATCTCATAGGTCATGGGATGGAGCCCTAGGTCAGGCTCTGTGCTGGATGTGCAGTCTGCTTGAGATTCTCTCTCTCCCTCTGCCCCTCCCCCTACTCTCTCTCTCTCTCTCAAGTAATTCTTTTTAAAAATGGACTCAAGGATGGTATCACCCCATCATCCAGCAAGCATATGCTCTTAGGAATGTATATGTGAAAACATGCGGGATGAAGAGAAACTGTAAACTGAGGGAGGCCAATTTACACTACCATTATTGGCAATTATATAATAATAGCTAATAGTTTTATATATAAAACCCATAATAATAATTTGGAATAATTTGAAATAGCTACTATGGATTTGTCTGTGTATGGGTACATATTAGGAAATCAATGTTCAGAGGGACAAAGTAACTTGTCTGCAGTGAGCTAATAAATAGCAGAATTAGAACTTAAAATATTGACATTTGATCCCAGAGCACAAGTGACTAACCACTTTTCTGGTGCGTCTCAATGTGTTACTACATCTGGCTAGATGGAATGTGTGACAAGCAGAGATGACATTTGGAGAAAGACTATGCAAATAAAAAAAAGATCAAGGGATAACTGAGAAAACCCTTCAGTGCTTCTATTTTTCTGCCAAAAAAATAAAAGAAAGAAAGAAAGAAAAACCTAAAACAAGAACAAAAAAAGAATATCAGCCAAGAAATAAATCACATGTGTAGGTGACACTTGCAGTAGTCCCTTGAACAGCTTCTATGTTCCAGAAGGTCGTCAGTTTGTGTCTTTTCTCTTGTCCAGGACAAGAGTTGCTCTTTCTAAAAGAACTAAAGAAAATGCATAAAAAAGAAAAATAAAGCCAATCTTTACAAAACATTTATAATATCTATTCTGTTTTAGAGGAAAAAACAGCAGGTAATTTTATTTTATTTTTTTTTTTCAAATTTTGCCCCCAGTGGCTATTGTTAGCTCTAAATCACAGCCACAGAATCTGTTAATATTGTGGTAATTAATGCATGCTGTATAATGTCTCATTATTTCAATGTATTTTATTGCCAAGATATGATAAAAGAAAATTAAAATAACCAAGGAAGCATAATTTGTGGCTTTTTTTCTAAAGCATGCTTTTAAATAACATTTAGTCAGAGCAGTGTTATCCAAGTCATTTGGAAATTACACATTGTATTAATAAGTAGTTTGGGTAAGATAAATTATATTAGGAGTGGCAACAGAAGTGACATACGTATTTCATAGTGTGAATGTCTTCCTGGGGAGAGTGAGCTCTTGTTCAACTATCAGGATGTGAACCCTGGGTAGGTCATGGAAGAGAGGTATTGGGAACGCATCAGGAGATCTGTGGAGATAGGGATCAGAAACCACTACTACCCTCAGATTCAAGTATACTTTGACTGAAGAGAGATAGATGAATCTGCAAGCCTGTATGTGGGGAGTATAGCCAGTCTCCACTTCCCTCCTGCTCCTTGAAGAGAGTCATGGTCACAAAGATCCTGTGGTAGATAAATTAGTTCTCTGTCTCTAGGATGATTCTCATGGCTCTGAGATTCCTTACAAAACTCATAGCTTCATTTGGGGCTATGTCTGGATATCTGCTACATGCAAAATCATGTTTCCCCATGTAGAGGACAGAACAAAGAACAGGGGAGTAGAGTGATATATGGGGGAAAAAAATAACAGGGCCTAAAGATAATGCAATTTCTTTCAAAATTTGCAGCGCTAAGAAATATGAGGTACATGAGAGACTGGAAAGAAAACTCAGGCCAGCATCACGGAAAAAGAGGCACCAGCCCCTCAGAGGACAGATGGTGGTGGTGGACAGGGGGGCAGAATAGAAAGGGGCTTCTTTTCAATAGTGTATTTGATGTCTTAGTGAGTGCAGTAAGGCAATAATGTAGATAGAGGATAGACATACAAGAAAGGCCGGCATATAAAATCTGTGAATATCAGAAAATAAGAAAACTCTCTTAACCCATTAATCTTGACTATGTTGAAGTTTTTTTAATCTACTAACAAACTATGAAAATTACAAACAATTTTAACAAAGTTTCTGAGTACATATTCAACAACAAAATAAAATATATTTCTACATAGTAGCAGTAAAAAATAGTGGAAAATAAAGTTTTAAAAATTACATTTACCACAGTATAAAAAGAAATATTTATGAATAAATCTAATACTCCTACAGTGAAAATTATAATATATTGCTGTGAGAAATTAAAAGACTAAATAATTTTGAGAAATAATTGAATCGAAATTCTCAACAATATTAGGATGTCTGTTTTCTTCAAAGGTATATATAGATTCAAAACATTCCTCTCAGAATTATGATACTGACTTATAAATATGTGAAAATTAGTATGTTGGATCTGAAATTCATAGGGAAACACAAGGACTTATAAGACCCAAGACAATCTTGAAGGCAAAGAAAGTTAATTATGCTACCAGATGTCAAGGCTAATTATAAAACATGATAATTATTTCAATGTTACATTGGCAGAAACATGGACAAATGGACTGATAGACTATAATAGACTCCCAAAATAGAACAATATATAAAGGACACTTAATTTATGACTTAATTCATCATTTATTAAAGTGGTAGAAAGTATGGGCTTGGCATTAAAACATGGGGAAGCAATTGTATATTTATAAGAACAATATTCTTTTTTAAAGATTTTATTTATTTACCAGAGAGAGAGAGGGAGAGCAAGCAAGAGAGAGCACGAGCAGGGAAGGGAAAAGAGGGTCAGAGGGAGAGGGAGAAGCAGGCTCCCCACTGAGCAGGGAGCCCAGTGCGGGCTCCATCCCAGGACCTCAGGACTGACCTGAGCCAAAAGGCAGATGCTTAACCGACTGAGCCACCCAGGTGCCCCTATAAGGACTATATTCTTAAGTCCTAATATAAACAATTAGACATGAATCATAGACCTAAATATGAAGATTACAATTGTAAATTTTTCTAGAAGATGTAAAAAGATATCTTCAAAACCTAAGGATTTTTTAAGCAAGTAACAAATGCACTAATTTTAATAGATACAGATAAATTATGATGATAGATAGATGGGAAATAGGCAGAGAAATAGGCAGATATAGATAAATGATGACTTAGAGAATATTTTTGGTAACAGAATATATCTGGAAAAAACCCTATATCCAGAATATATAAAAAATTTTCAAATATCAGTAATAACAAAATCAAACCACCCGGTTAAAATGTGGGGGAAATTTTTTGAACAGTCTCTTTATGAAAGAGCATAACCAAATGGGGAATAAGTACATCAAAAGTTGTTCAACATCACCATGTATCATGGCAATGCAAATATTAGCATAATGTTATACCACAGCAATCACGCCAGATGAATAAAATAAAAAGACTTAAAATACTAATGCTGGCAGGAATGGGAGCAAATGAAACCCTTGAATATTGCTGGGAGTGCAAATTAATTCTGCTACTTGGGAAAGCTACTTTGTAGAATTTATTAAAGTTAAATATACCTATAGTACAGTCCAAGATTTCCATTCCTTGAAACATACCCAAGGTAAATAAATAAATCCACCAAAATACAAGTATAACTTTATTCATAATGACCCCGAACTAGAAATATTACAAGTGCTCGTTAACACTGGAATGGGTAAATTGTTGTATATTCATAAAAAGATCAAATTATTAATATACCTAACAACATGGATGAGGCTCACAAATTTTATGTTCAGCTAAAGAAGCCAGAAACAAAATAGCATTAAGTCGTAAGATTCTGTTTATATGATGCTTAAGAAGAGGTTAGAATAATCTATGTGTTTATCTAAGTTTTAGCCTAAGAAGATTACTTCTTTGGAAGTATTAACTTGAAATGGTTATCAGGGGACCTTGTGGGGTTCTGGAAATAGTCCATACTTTGATGTTATCATGTTTACCCAGGTGACTACATATGAAAAATGCATTGAACTTTGCATATAAGATTAGATTACTAGGCATGTTCAGTTAATTAAATGGATGAATAAAGGAAGTAGAAATATATTAATTAGGGGCGCCTGGGTGGCTCAGTCGTTGAGTGGCTGCCTTTGGCTCAGGTCAGGATCCCAGGGTCCTGGGATAGAGCCCCGCATCGGGCTCCCTGCTCCGCGGGAAGGTTGCTTCTCCCTCTCCTGCTCCCCCTGCTTGTGTTCCCTCTCTCGCTGTGTCTCTCTCTGTCAAATAAATAAATAAAATCTTTAAAAAAAAAAGAAATATATTAATGAATGAATGATTGAATAAATGAATGAATAAAGCAACATGTGCTATGTTGCCTCATCTTGTTTGTATTAACCACCTGACCACAGCCTGTTTAGTGAATACATATCTGGAGTTCCCATAATGTGCTGAATATTGTGTCCATATCACTGTGAAGGAGATACAGAAAATGCAAATGACCATGGGATCCATTCATCCTACCACATATACATCTCTCAGACACTATCAGTTAATGCAATATTGAAATGACCTCCTAGAAGCTTATCTGAGGCACGAGGTGAGGATGATTCTCTGAGGGCTTGCAGTGCTATCCTTTAAAAACTTGTTTTATACTTTGAAATGACAGCCATTATATGGGATAATTTCCCTAATAAGTAAAAAGCAGGGGTGGGAAACCAGAAGGTGGACTGAAGAATGGGTCTATCTGCCATCACTCTCAGTAATCCGTTTGGGGATTTAGGGATTTGCTGAATTAGAAGTTCAGTTTTCCAGGATGAGAATGTTTCTGCTGAGGGATAAAATAAAAGTTCTATTAAACTTGAGAATATAGCTGCTGTTGGTCATTTGGGCTTTTATTGTTATATGAGCAGGCAAAAAAAAGAGTTGCTATTCTGGTAGTGGTAATCTTCCCAATTATCACGAGGTCTGGTTGCTGCTACATAATGGGACAGAAAAGATGTCTATAATTTAGGGTATTCACTGGATATATTTTGGTTCTTCTATCCCCAATTATAACCATGAATGGGAAGTTAGAACCAGAGTTTAGTAAGGGCATGATAAATAGATCAGACCCCGTAGGGATGCTGGTGTGGTTTATGACACAGACTTATTAATCTAGAGTAGCCAAGGGCTGGATAAGTTTGAAGGGGATTTTTAGAATGCCGGGCAGAGGAGAGAGACATTGAAGAGCAGGGAGTACCTTAGCAGCAACCACAGCAGCAGAAACTCCTGTGATGGGCTAGCCATTAAAATGTCCATGACAGGAAGAAGCACATTTAAGCTGCTGCTGAGTGGATGCATGGTACAGAAGCTGGACTGTAGTAGAAGCCGTGCTGCCCAGCCTCTGCCCTCTGAACCCTGCTCTCCTACTGTCCCATGCATCTCTTTTCTTGAAAGTGTTCTTTGGATACTTCCGCCAGCTCTGCCTACATGTCTCGTACACTGAACATTTCAGTCAGTACCAATCAGGAGGAAAATTCAACAAATGAGTAATAGTAGTAATTGCAAATGATTTCTCATTCTCCGGGTGAAGTAACTCTGAGATGCATATAATACACTGGCTTCAAGAGTTCTCCAGAAGGTTTAAGCCTTGTACACTAAATGGTATCTTGCTTGACAACGCATCTTATTGACTGCCTCTTCTTCCCTATACCCTCTCCTCACTTAGCTACCAATGTGTCCTAGAATCACCTCCCAATAAAATTCTTATGCCAATGTTGACTTCTGGAAGACCACCAAACAGAGCACTCTATGCAATATTGCCCAGTAGATTTTTGAAAACAAGACTACATGTTGTTAAATAAGTCTCCTTTGCATTTTGGGGTAACTTCTAAAATAGTGCCTGGCACATTAAGGGCTCAGTAAATACTTTGTTGAATAAACTTCCTCTCCTACCTTAAAAAAAAAAAACAGAAGAAAGAAAAAGCAAAGCATTGAGTTTAGGAGATGGGGACTAACACCCCAGCTTTAGTTACTGAGTAACCTTGGAAAAGTCACATAACCCCTCTGGACCTCATTTTCTACCACTATAAAACGAACTCTTAATGATGTAAAACTGGTATTATGTAATTCAATTCTATGCACTGTTCTACAAAAGACTTAAATCTTACATTTTTCCTTCCCATCCTCTTTCCTCTGTTCTTCCCAGGCATGACCTCTGCACCATATTATTTTCAAATATATGACACAAATTATATTTTTGTCTAGTTACTATGGTGATCAATGTAACTCAAATCCTTAGATAGAAGTGCTAAATTTTGTTCCCATCAAAAATAATACTTACGGTTCGTGTAGACTCTTGCGAGGAGTAGAGAAGCCAGAGAGCTGATGGCTGGTAGGACTGGAAAACTGGATGCAGGCTGATATCCTCTGCAGCAGGGGCAAGAAGAGACACACAAGAAAGAATCCAAAGTAACAGCACACTTAACAACCAGAAGATAAGGTTGTACAGGGTCAGGGATTATCTGTGAGTATTTCATATAGTATTTTTTAAAACATTTTCAAATCCATATTCCACCTATAAAAATTCAGAAATTCTACATAGCTTTTGAGCCCTCCAGTTTGTCCTATTCCCACCTCTCCCTGTTGTCTCCCAATGACAAGGCCAAGACATTGTCTTCTCTCTCAGGCTATTGGCCTTACCCTTGACCAGCTTCACCTATTTATGTTCCTTCCCTGGTCCCTAGCAGTTTTTGAGATTACAACCCATGTCTTTCAAATATCTTTTTTTTTTTTTAATAGATAGCTCATCATCCAGAGATACTCAGAGAACACATTGCTGTCTTTTAGCACAATTCAAACATGCTTGGACATACTCTAAAACTTGAGTTGATTATTTCATCTCTATTTTTCTAATGGCTCAATTATGTATTAGTATTTCTTTATCCCCCACAAGACCATCACACACACACACACACACACACACACACACTGAGACTGAGTCATAGACATTCACTGGATCATCAATTCACTCTAAATATAAGATTTGTAAAATGTGGACTGAAGTAGGGAGGTTACATGGAGTAAGCATAAGAGAATGGAAACAGCTCGTTTAGAAAGGTATGGTTCTGCTGATGAGAATAGAAATTTGTAAAGATACTTTGGATAGCAGTTTGAAGAAAAAACAAGGCTATGTTCCTAATGATCCATCATTCTCATTTCTCAGCATCTACCTTAGAGAAACACACTTGTGGCTCAACAGGCATGCACGGTGATGGTGATGCTCATTTTAGCATTTATTCAGACTGCAAAAATCTGGAAACAAACTACATGACAAGGAATGGAGGAATAGTTAAATTGTGGAATGTCTATATTATGAAATATTAAGCAGAGTTTAAAGAATAAGGTAGATCTTTACCTGCTTTGTAAGACCTTTGTAACTTAGCAATTTAAAAGAAAAAGTAGTAGAACAAAATATGCAACACAAAAATATTACATAAACACAAATAAAAATGAAACTATATATGTAAGTATGTTAGTGCATGCATTAAAAAAGAATCTGGAAGGAAACACACCAAATTCGTAACAGCGAATCTCTCTAGAAAGTGAACAAGATTTCAAATGTCATCAAAGGAGACTTTAGCTATTTATCTTTTTTTTTTAAGAGAGAGAATTACAAATACAGAAAAAAAGGAGAAAATAGTAAACATCCATATTGCTATCACTGATAATTAACCACAGTTAATTATTACTTTTTGCTTCCATTTTATTATTTGTAAAAATAAGGGTTGTTTATTATAAATATTTCAAAAGTGTGGAAAACTACATAAAAATAAAAATAACACCTCTTAACATGCCACCCAGAAAATAGCTATCTTTCATATTCACTGGGCATTATTCCAAAGAACTTTCTTAAGAGTATATAAAGAGAGATAGTTAGATACATATACAGATGATTTTCTAAGTATGATTTCATACTGTATAGATGATTTTTTAAATATAAAAAGTATTAATTTTCCATCGACAGATGAATGGATAAAGAAGATGTGACATATATACACAATGGAATATTACTCAGCCACCAAAAAGGATGAAATCTTACCATTTGCAATGATGTGGATGGAACTGGAGGGTATTTCGCTAAGCAAAATAGGTCAATCAGAAAGACAATTATGATATGGTTTCACTCATAGATGGAATTTAAGAAACAATTCAGAGGATTATAGGGGAAGGGAGGGGAAAATAAAATCAGACGTAATCAGAGAGGGAGACAATCCATAAGAGACTCTTAACTCTAGGAAACAAACTGAGGGTTCCTGGAGGGGAGGTGGGTAGGCAGATGAAGTAACAGGGTGATGGGCATTAAGGAGGGTGAGTGATTTAATTAGCACTGGGCGTTTTATGCAATTGATGAATAACTAAACTCTATCTCTGGAACTAATGATATACTATATGTTAATTAATTGAATTTAAATTAAGAAAAAAGATAAAAAAGTATTAATTTTTTTACTCATTTTATTTAAAAATGAGTAAAAATACTTATTTAAATAAAATAAATTTTATTTAAATTAACAGGATAGTAAACTAAAGTAATTCTTGAATTTAAGACATATGATGCATTACCACAGATATTAGTTCCAAAATTATAACTTAAGGGAAAATTAAATTAAAAGACTAAGGGGGGAAAATGGGAATAAAAACATAATGTGTCTCTTTAACATTGCATTCCAGTTTAATGCAATATCGATTTACTCCCATGGTGGTGGATGAGGGTAGTGGGCTACTCACCATGCCTTACCTTTTCTCTTCCCATGTTTTAAGTTACACTATTATTTTCCACTGCCAACTTTCTTTAGCAGCCTGTTCTATAAGCATCATTTGATATAGTTTTATACAGAAACTTATTAACTGCCCACCATCAGTCCTTTCACAGTTTGTCCACTCCTGAGAGAGTTTTTACAATATCTTAAATCACAGGATTTGAACATTACAATGTTTGAATTCAAGAAGGACTCATGGATACTTTGTTCTCTGAGATATTTCATTTTTGAGACCGCTTGCCTGTTGCCTTTGTATTTGGATATTCTTGGATCACTGTTTTTTGTCTTCAGAACATTATTGCTGTAGAGAAATCTGAAGACCTCCTGATTTTTTTTTTTTTACCTTATAAGCCCTTTTTTTCCCTTTTCTTTCTTTCTTTCTTTTTTTTTTTTTTTTTTTTTTTTTGCTTGAAGTGTCTCTAGGGTTATTCCTGATGCTGAGAAGCTTAACTAGCAGCTTGTATGTTTTATATCAAGTTCTCATGAAATATTTTATAATCTTTCAATATTTAGATATAGTGCTCATTTTTTAAAATTCAGGATATATTTTATTACATAATTGAATGAATTTCTCTTTTGCATTTTCTCAAATACTCCAGTTATTCCTCCACTGGAATGCATTTATCAAGTTGTTTTTCTTTCTTTTTTTTTTAAGATTTTATTGATTTATTTGAGAGAGAGAGAACACAAGCTGAGGGAGGGGCAGAGGGAGAAGCAGACTCCCTGCTGAGCAGGACCCCGGGATCATGACCTGAGCCTAAGGCAGATGCTCAACAGACTGAGCCACCCAGGTGCCCCTGTTTTTCTTTTTCATGTATACTTCTGTTGAAATTAGTTTAAACTGGTCCTTTCTGTCAATAATTTTCTATTTTTTTACTGTTTTTGTTTCCATTCATTTTTTACTTCGGCTATTGTTCTGAATTTCTACCTAGATCTACAGGCTTCTGTCCCATCTTCTGTCTCCCTTTCCTCTAGTCTTTCAGTGCTTACTTCTTTGAATTAAAATTAGTTTTATGTACTGACATAAAATGAAGAAATTATAAATAAGTTCCCTATTTTCCTTGGAATATATTCATCATTTGGATCTGGTTGTTTTCATTTTCCGTGATGTCTTTCTCTCCTTCCTTCTTTCTTTTTCTTTCTTAGTTTACTTTGATGAGGGAACTCTTGGACAGTATATCAGGTCTGCAGGTCAGTGTATCACCCTGAAATCTCAGCATTTGTCAGAGGCAGTCTGTTCCCTTTTTACCAGCTTGCAATTCTCTTAAGTCAAAAGAGGTGAAAACCATAAATATTCATAGTGCTTTTTTCCCAGTTAGGTGTACTAGGAAGAATTCTCAGAATGTTTTGCAACAAAGACTGGGGTGGTGGGGATCCAATTAAGAATCAAAGTGTCACTGTAGCTCCCTGTTTCCCTCCAGAATCTTCTGTTTCTTTTCTGTGTACCTGTTTCTGAAACGTATCAATTGCAGTTCTAAATCCTAGGTGCATATTAGACTCATTTGGGAATTTTTTTAATGCAAATACCTAGCTCCCATCTCTCAGAAAATCTGCTTTAAAGGGTCCAGAGTGGGATCATGGCATCCTTATTTTTTTTTAATTACCTAGGAAATTCTAATAGGCAGACGAGTTTGAGAGCCACTGCATTTTACTCTGCCTCTCCCTTTGTTTGATCGCTATTAATAATTACTTTTTAGGGGGTGAGGTTCAATTTTGCTCAGCTAATGAAGGGTAGGAGTCTGAGACACAGGATCAATTTATGTTCTCAACCTTGAAATAGCAAAATAGACTATCTCTGTAGCAAATGGTCCCCAGTCTCCAAGTCCTAACACAATAAAGATTTCTTTCTCTTACATCCTAAGTGAAAAATCCAACATGGATGTCCCTGACTGTGTAAATCCCCTGTGTGGCTCAGAGGTCACAGCTCTCTGGTTATGGTCCCACCATGTTCAACACATGCTTTGGAAATTACACTGTGATCATCCAACTGGCAAATGAGGGAGCAGAAGATGGAGAAGCACATGCACTCTTCACTGCCACAGCCTAGAAAACACCTTACGTGATGTGAATCCCATGCCAGGTATTCAGCCATGAAGATGAAATAAGCTTAGTGAGCAACCAGCCAGTCTCTTCCACATAGGCTTGTTTAAATTTCATATTTTTCTGCAGCAAATATTTATGTATTATTTTTTATAACTAAATTTAGCCTTTAAGATAAAGGGGAAATGAAAAAAAATTGACAAAGAAATCTGGCAATGAAGAAACATGGCTGTCCAGAGGAGAAGGTTTTCTGAAAAAGAGGAGAAAAATAATGATGGATTGGACAGAACAAACAAACATGAAAGAAAGAAAGAAAGGAAAGAAAGAAAGAAAGAAAGAAAGAAAGAAAGAAAGAAAGAAAGAA
>NC_058408.1:132573412-132621397 GCF_002201575.2 Neomonachus schauinslandi | reverse complement strand
GAAAGAAAGAAAGAAAGAAAGAAAGAAAGAAAGAAAGAAAGAAAGAAAGAAAGAAAGAAAAGAAAAGAAAAAACAAAGGAGAACCTAGGCTTACAGGCAGAGGATCCTAAACTGGATAGAATTGGCAGCAAGAGCTACAAGTTTCTTGAGCAGGGACGGAAACAGTACACATCGAGCCAACTTGAGTTTCAGTGCAGAAAATTAGATGAAATCTTTGCCAAATTCCCCAAAGATATCAGAAAACAGTCATATATATTTAGAAGCCATAGCTCTTCTTGTCCCAATTTGTTCCTGACTTTCTGGCAGAACAGGTAGAATAGAACTCTGTTTTCTATGCTCCCAAATCTTTTCTTTGACCTTCACGTACAAAATTAGAGAGGCAGGCATGTTTAGAGGAAAATGAAAAAACATCCAGAAAGCAAAAACCATATCCCAACAGGAGGCTCCATTTTTTTGTGGAGAAGCACTAATAAAAGTAGAGAAATAAAGATCCATGTAATCTGCAGAGGGAAAAATGGCTCTGTTTCCTACAGGTGTTTGGAACAGAACTGTCTGTTGAAACAAAGTGTCACTGACTTCTCTCCCAGACACATTCCCAGAGCCTCCTGAAGAAGAAGCTGGTAGAGTTATTAGCAGAATAACACAATCTCTGTTTCCATCCTGCCCTGCCTCATATTAATCTTACAGAAACACTGGGTGGGATGGTTTTCTGAAACATTGTGCTGTGTCCTGTAGGCTGGGCCCACTGGGTGGCCCCTGCTCTAAGCAGAATTAGAACACTGCACAAAGCTTCCCTGGACACAGAGAATAGGCTACAATTTAGACTATATTTACTCTTCTTGCCAGGCCATGAATCATGGCCCCTGCTTCCCAAGGTGGACACCCTTGAAGATTTTTTCACACTAAAGGGGCAGAGTCTTCCAATTGCTCTCCTAAAAATGTGATCTTTTCTAATTTGCACCAAAGGCTCCATTCAGGTGAGGTATAAACCATCCCAAACAGAAGCCGTTTCTGGCTGATACTTGATCAGATGTGAATCTGGTCTTTGAGATGTATGACAGGTGCTCTATCCTTTTATTTTGCTGGTCATGGACAAATTAGAAGTAAGCTTCCTATCCTCTGTCCCTTTATGTGGTATTTTCTTGCCAAGGGTGCACACATAGGACTTAACATATTTTCTTCTGAGGCCTATCAGTCCATCGTTGAACTCCATTGAGAAAGCAGAAATTCAATTCTCTTATCTGTATCCAAGGAAAATAATAATAGTTAATATTTTTGAAGTCTTTCAGTAGACCACCTTCTGGCTTAATCACTTGCTATCCATCATTTAAGCCTTGTAAATAGTCCATAAGGTAGGTATTATTGTTCTCCATTCAAGAAAGGACCCACGGAGAAGTTAAGTCACAAGTGCATGGTCATGCTTCTGACGGAGGTGGGGGGCAGAGGTTTAGAATTGGAACCCAGGCTTCCGTGACTCATAGGCCCATATACTAATCCAGTTTTCCCTACATGCTTGCTACAGAGTTCCACTGGTGCTTCATTAGCTAGTATTTGCAGGACATGCTGTGTAAAAGGAAAAGTAGTGCCTATTCACTGGTGCTGATCTTTTCTTCCAGTCTGCATCAGTGGTGTGATATGAACCTGTCACAAACCCCTTTGAATTTAGGTCATTCTACTCTAAAATCAGGATGTAATCCCTCTTTTCTTCTTAACATTGTTTGTGAAAGGCCCAGACTTACTTATTCATTTATTTACATTCCATTAAAATATGTTAATGCTCTTATGTGTCAAGAATTGTTCTAAGTGCTGGAGATACAATGGCAAAGAAACAGACGAGAACATTGCCCTCATGGAACCTACAATCTAGTGGGGCAGTCCAATAAAGAATTAATAGAACAAGCAAAGCCAAGGGGCACTCTTTAATTTAAGAATAACTGTCTCTCCAAATCATAAGAGACTCTTAATCTCAGGAAACAAACTGAGGGATGCTGCAGCGGTGGGGGGTGGGAGGGATGGGGTGGCTGGGTGATGGACATTGGGGAGGGTATGTGCTATGGTGAGCACTGTGAATTGTGTAAGACTGATTAATCACAGACCTGTACCCCTGAAACAAATAATACATTATATGTTAATTAAAATTTTTTTAAAAAAAGAATAACTGTGTCTCTGATGAGGTGCTATCTGAGCAGGGACCTGAAGGCAGGAGGCACAGAGCTGTGCTAAGCTTCCTAGAGAGACGATGCTAGTTCAGGTCGACATACATTCCAACAACGTGAGAGAAGAATGAGCTCAATATACCCAAGAAACCATAAGTTCACTTAAAGTCATGTGTGCAAAATTTTTATAATGTATTATTTCTTCTGAATTATAGTTAATCTTTATTATTTATTCATTGTTTTCATTAAAGAAGCAAGTGGCAAAATTTGGGAGGATCTTCTGCAGGTTAGGGACTCAGAGTGATCTCTTTACCCTTTTGGAGAATTTTATTCCTTCAGAATAACACTACTTAGCAAGGAGTTGTGAGAACACCCTGACCTGGGGTAGAATGGTGAAAGAAAGGGGCTGTTAGGGTAAAATATAGAAGTGGATGGAAGTGTTCTCACATATGTGGTCTGTGACTGCCCTGTGTGTGTGTGTGTGTGTGTGTGTGTGTGTGTGTGTGTGTGTGTGAGAGAGAGAGAGAGAGAGACAGAGAGAGACAGAGACAGAGAGAGAGACAGAGACCAAGATAGAGATAGTGGGAGTAGTCAATTTGATGACAGGAAGGACTTTCAGTGCCCTCTAACAAAGATAGAAAAAGTCTGGGAGAGGTCCATTTTTAAAAAAAAATTTAAATTTTATTTATTTATTTATTTATTTTTAGAGAGAGAGTGTGTGTGAGTGGGTGGGGAGGGGCAGAGGGAGAGAGAGAATCTTAAGCAGCCTCCACGTCTAGCACAAAGCCCAACCACGGGCTCAGTCTCACAATCCTGAGATTACGACCTGAGCCAAAATCAAGAGTCAGACATTTAAGGGTGCCTGGGTGGCTCAGTTGGTTAAGTGACCACCTTCAGCTCAGGTCATGAACCTGGACTCCCGGGATTGAGTCCCGCATCGGGCTCCCTGCTCAGCAGGGAGTCTGCTTCTCCCTCTGACCCGCCTCCCTCTCATGCTCTCTGTCTCTCATTCTCTCTCTCTCAAATAAATAAATAAAATCTTAAAAAAAAAAAAAAAGTCAGACATTTAAGCAACTTAGCCATGCAGGCACCCCAAAGGAGAGGTCCATTAAATCTTATCTTGGGGGGAAAATATCCAGAATACAGGAACCAAAATGTCATAAATTATAATATTGTAATAGCCAATCATTTAATTCAATTGCACCAATACCACCCATTGATATGGTCTATTGTTGTTTATGTATTATTTTATTGCATCTGTTCAAAGCTGCACTTCTTTGTGGGATGTAACCCCCACCCTACCCTCACCCCCACCATCAGCCTCATGGTTACCATGGAGTAAGCACAATTTTGTGACACACTGGTCTGATTCAGTTGATTGATTTAGGATGGACACCAAAAGGAAACAACATTAATCTGTTCCTCTCATTTTTTGCACTAAGAATATAATAGTTTTCTTGTGATTCCAATTTCTAGGGGAGAAATAATACAGATGGCTACCAGATTTTCTGTGGATCAGGGAAAGGCAAGGGGAAATTCTACATAAAAAAGGAGGGGGGGATGAAGGAAAGGATCCTGGTGGTGTTAAAGCTTCAGGTTCCACTCATTTCTTAAGGCTGGTAGAGTCCCTATCCTTGAATTAGATGAGACAGTCCAATCTCTCTTTTTTTGTTGTTTTAAGATTTATTTATTTATTTGAGAGAGAGAGAGAGCACAGGGGGAGGGGCAGAGGGAGAAAGAGAATCTGAAGCCGACTACATGCTGAGCATAGAGCCTGAGGCTGGGCTTGATCTCACCATCCTGAGATCAGGGCCATGAGATCACGACCCGAGTGGAAACCAAAAGTCAGACGCTTAACTGACTGTGCCACCCAGTTGCCCCCAGACACTCCCGATTTCTTAATAGCATTTTCCATTTTATTAATTTAAGGTATTTGGTGTTGGGTTTCATTTCCTTGTAATCAAAAGTATCCTTTCTAGAATTTTCCACATATTTCTAGTTGGATCTTCACAATACCTGTGTAAAATGTATATAATTTCTTCCATTTTATTGATAGGAACTCTGAATCAGAAAGTTGAAGTGAAGAGCATACAGTCACACAGCTCCTGAAGAGACGATTCCCCTTTAGCATGATCTTGAGCACAATACACAAGCTGCAGAAGAGGAGGAGAATAGGTGTATGTGTTAGGGTTGCGTCTATAAAGATTTCAATGAATTTATTATCAGACAAATCAGAAATATTTCTTAATGGTAGGTGTGGCACTTACTGCTGGCTGTGACTTAGGTCTTCCAGGTTAGTTTTCACAGAACTGATGTTGGTTGGTCATATGAAACTACACACTGAGGCGTAATGTAGGTGGAACTGTGCCTTGTGCAAGAAATCCCCTTGTAAATTATGGCCCATCACCAAAGTATCTTCTAGCTCCCAAATCCAGAAGAAAATAGAAGCCTTTAAAAAGTGTCAACAGACTAGCACAACACCCAGCCTATGCTCTCCATTGATCTTTCTTTTCTCCTCTGCTGTTCCAGTGGGAAATGTGTCCAGTCTCCTTCCAAGGCAAATCATTCCACCTATGTGTTTAAAATCTTTCTCATCTGCCTCCTTCCAGGGACCTTATTCTCTGGTTATGTCTCCACTCTGTTATCTTACCCACCCCTCCAAATATGTTTTATAAAGTAATTGAAATACCTTCCCAGGATCTCATAGCCTCCTTTATCACCATGTTTCTTAACCACTCTTCACAAAGAAGGTTTTTGAAAAATGGGTCCGTGCTTGTCATAGCCACATATTCTCTAACCCATTATAATTCAGCTCATTTCCCTCATCATGTCACAGAAACTTTTCACACTTTGGACAAAAATAACTTTTTTGCTAAAACTCAATGGACTCTTTTCAGTCCTTATCCTTCTTGTACTCTGGCACTATTTAATGTTATTGATTATTCTTTCTTTCATAAACTGGTCCTTTAGGTGTTTTTCCCCTTAAATCTTTGACCATTCCTCACCTTCTTCTATAGGATTTCCTCCTTTTTTTCCTTTTGTCCATCCCTTACCCATCGATGCTCTGAAGGTCGATCTCTCAGCCATTTTCCTTTTCATTCCATAGTTGATCGATTGGTTGTCGCTTCCACTGTTATGGCTTCATTTACTATCCATACGCCAATGATCCCATAGCTTATGCCAAAAGTTTAACTTCCCACTGCTGAGTGGATATTCTCTTTGGGTGTGTCACTATAACTGAATACATTGTTTTCCCCACACAGTGAAAATTAACACCATCAACAAAGGTGCTCAATTCAGAAAATGTGAAGTTACCTTTGACTCCA
The DNA here is from genome assembly GCF_002201575.2 of Neomonachus schauinslandi. Lineage (NCBI taxonomy): Eukaryota > Metazoa > Chordata > Mammalia > Carnivora > Phocidae > Neomonachus > Neomonachus schauinslandi. The sequence goes on along the minus strand of NC_058408.1, from coordinate 132,615,915 downwards.
CCCTCTATTCATCCCCATTTCCAGGTTGGCAAATTAGGGCTTTGCCTTCCTAAATATTTCCCAAATATTTTCTATCTCCACCATGGTAACTCCTCTTCATCTTTTGCAATGCCCCCTGACAGCACTCTTGTCCATCTATACAGTTCTCCACCATGAAGCGTAAAAGAGCCTAATAATATGCAATTCTGACCTTGTCAAACTTTTACTTTAGACCCTTCAATAGATTCTGATTATATTTACAATAATGTTTGATATCTTAATGTCTTCCCTCTTATTTTAGGGATGGGGATTATGTCTATCTTGCTCACAACTGTATCCCCAGGGCCAAAGTACAGTTCTTGGCACATAGTAGGGATTAGTAACATAAATAAATTCATGTTTACCTACTTTGCCTTTTGGTAAATATTCCAAAAAGAACTGCATGATGGAAATACTTGTAGCACAGAGAACTGAGTCCTAATTTCCATTCTACCACCAACTTAAATTGTGTCCGTGGATCACTGAGAGTTTTGCAACCTGGGGAACCTGCTGGTCTCCCAGGTTCCTCAACATCTAACATTCTGTGCTTCTTTGTTTGATAATCCTCTTCTCAGTCTGTGTCAGAGTTCATAAATGAACAAAAGAAGAAAATTAGGGGGAAAGAAGAGTCAAAGTTTACTAATAAACAGAGTTTATAAAAATAAAATGGCTTTTTCTAGTGCCTTTTTATTACATGAACTTCTAGTAGTCATGTGTTGAGAAAACAGAAAGTTGTTTTCATCCCACCTTCTCTATTAAATTGTGCAGATAGAGCACACATTCCCATTAACTGGGACATCAAGTGTGAAATTAATTCATGTTGTCCACATAAATCAAGGAAAAGAGAAAGAAAAGCTAATGTCTCAATGTTTGTTAGCTTGTGAACATCAGAATACACTATTAACATTTCATGGAGTGGCCACATTAATCCATACATTGTCATCTGAAATTATCAGCTCTGCCAAAAGAGTTCATCAAGATTGTAACACTAATGTTTTTGTGTGACAATGTTAATCTAGAAAAATAAGTGCTAATTGTCCTTAATTGCATGCATAATCTCAAAATAATGCATATCAATTTCTAAAAGAAAAATCTCTGAGCATGCTTGATAGTCAAAAATATTCAGTGAAATGATTCACCACTTCAGATTATAAAATCTTCTCTGAGAAGAAAAGCTCAATATGTTTTCAATGAGGCAAATTGGCTCTCCTACATTCATAATAGTTTTCTTTTCCTATCTGAGTAATGTTTAATGACATCAACAATACTGACTTTAGCTTGTTTTCATTCACACTATCATAAACAACCTTGGAATATTTCAAGTTTTGTACTCAGTTGCAATTAATTATCACAGACTGCCAATGGAATATTACAGAGTGACGTATTGTACTCTGGGTATCCTGCCACCAAAAGTAGCAAATGTATCAACACTATGATGAATATCTTAATTATTAGTGATTAGATTAACTACTCATTTGATTGTTATGACAGATGTATTCAGTAGCCACATACAGAAGTAACTAAATGTTGGTTGCTTCTTGGAAAAATATAAAAATCTCACTGTTATTTTTAATAATCTAAAATGATCTTTTTGGTTTACTTTTTACCCTAGAGTCAGATGCCAGCAGTAAAATTAAGAAGGAGCTAAGGTTATTTTAAGCATTTTCCCAGTCTCCTTTCAAACCTTCTCTTCCACATGCAATCACATGCATACACATCGCGGTCAAATATTGCCTTCGTGTTGTATTCTGGACACCCAGAGAGTATCCCTGCACAGTCCAGCCCTCTCCAATTGATATCCTGGTACAGAACATTACCAGTTCTTCCATACCAACATACTCTCTCTTTTAGTTCTGTGTCCCTTCACTGCTTTCTTCTTTTAGATGGGTATCAATTGAAAAGGACTGGTGAATTTCATTGGAAGTACTGTTTATCTTGCTTTTTTGTTTTCAGGTATGGGGAAAAGCCAGTGAAAATACAGTTCCCATCTTGCATGGCTCTATCCTTCACCCTTTTTTCAACATGAGGAGTGATTTATCTACCTTGGTAAGTCCAATATTCTGTCCTTTAATTTCCTGCCTAGCCTACATGATCTATGGAGTGAAAAGCCCTGGAGATCTTCTTTGGCTGTGCTGCCCATTTGGTAAGCAGATCAGGCTAGACCTGATGGAAACAATCCACCATTCTCCCAGGTTCCTATTGTGTCACTGGGTGGGGGTTCAGTCCATTTCAATAGGGAAAAGAATAGAAAGCCCTACTGGTCTTCTCCTCTAAAGCTGAGTTCTCCCTTTCAAGTTTCCTTTTAATGGTGTCTCTCTCTATGCCTCACTGAATTTAAGAACCCAGAGGAGAGGAGTGAGAACTAAGAAATACGAATATGCAAAGCCATCTATGGAGCATTTGCAGAGAAATGGGAAGTTATATTTTAGTTTCACAATGAAAAACAACTTAGAAGAAATTTTATTTATCATTGAGAGACCAATGTGGAAGATATTTGAGGCTAGGAGACTTCTTCAGTACACTGTAAGCATAGGAAAACTATTATGTCCCCATCTCTCTATTCCAAAGAAACATACTGAAGTTTGATCATGTCATCATATTTTATATCATTTTGTTTATAAACTCTGGATTCAGTGCATTCAGCTCCTGCTCTCTTCTCACCTTTCTAATAGATCAGTGACCCAGAGCAAGTTACTTAAATTTTCTATGCCTCAGTTTGCCCATTTGCAAAATGGGGATAATATGAAGCTCATAAGATTGTTATGAGGAGTGAATGAATTAATGCTTAAAAATTCAGAGAATAAAAAATTTATGGTATAATACCTACAATATAATAAGCAAACTCATTATGATTACAATGTTTAATCTAATACTTGTAATTTACTCTGTTTTTAGTTTTCAGGACTTTCTCTGCTATCTTTTTCCTTCACTCCCTTCCTCCTTTCTGCCCTCATGAGTTTCTATCCTTCATGCTTGCTACAATACATTGACTACATTCATTTCTTTCTCCTTGGAATGTGTTCTCTTCTGGGGTTTGGGGGAAGTTGACATTCACAGTTCACAGTAATGTACTGAAAATGAGCTGGACATTTGGAATATTCTAAGCAACCTAAAGTGTTGGGGACATTTAAAGGCATTAAAACTAATTGTTCCAACTGGAATTTATCCAGAAGAGCCATGGAAAATGCATCGTGAAGATTTTATTGACTATAAGTGGCAAAGACCTTGATTTTATGCGTCCTCTAAATGACAACACCTCCCTTCTCTCAATTGTCTGCCAGAAGTAGAAGAAAGCAAATTGCATTTCTTGACAGAGATTACTTTGACTTAAAATGTCATAAAACCAATTTTTTTCAGGGGTAGCAGCAACATATAAACAATGTGAGAGGCTAGGTGACAGAGACTCAAAGTCTGGGTTTCCCTGACTTCTAATCTCCAGCCTGCTAATTACTAGCTGTTAAGCTTGGACAAGTGACTTATTGCTTTAGAGTCTTGGTTTCCTCATTTGAAAAATGAGAATGAAAACATCTGTAGGACAGGTTTGCTCTGAAGAGTAAAGGAGGTAACATTACAAATGTGCCTTGCACAGGGCCTGGATCAAGTAGGCAGTCAATAAACACTACTTTTACCTACCTGGTTTCAAAGCCTTCCCTTGTTTTCAGATTTCACTTAGGCTGCAATCTCAGGGAAGAAGTTACCTCTCTAATACATCAGTATTCAAACATAGAATAAGCAAACGATAGCCCCAAATCTGAGCTAAAGTTCAGAAGGCTCCCTTTTCAAGTCTTCTACTGCTCATGAGATACCCTTATACCCAGTCAATAATCAGGATGTTGAGTTATTATTCATTTATTTGATGCATTAAATAAAGGATTTTTAACACCTGCTGTGGACGAGGGACTGTTCAAAATACTTAGTAAGACAGTCAGTGGTCCAGTTCTCAGAGGACTGAGATCCTAAAGATGGAGTCAGAATGAATAAACAAACAAGCAAGATAATTACAGAAATCCAAGAGTGCTATAAACTAAAACAGGAAACTCTAAGACACAATGTCTGGGTGGGGGATATAATTTTATTGATGAGTTTCTTTGATAAATATTTCAACTCACTATTTCTAAATGATGAAGGAGTCCAGCTGCGAGACAATCTCTGGGAAGAGCCTTCCAGGCAGAGGAGAGAGGAGTTCATAGGCCCAGAGGTGACAATGAGATTAGAATATTTAAAGACCAGAAAGAAGGCCAGTGTTGCTGTAGCAGAGTGATCTTACAGGGGAGTGGTAGAAAGAGACGCAAGAGCCAGATTAGGCAAATCTGGAGATGATGAGTCATACTTGGGTTTTATTCCATATGCAGTGGGAGAGACTGAAAAGTTTTAAGCATGAAAACAGCTTAATCTGAAGGCTGATAATATTTTCAAGGATGCCTTTGTCTGAGAAGTGGGTAAAGATACAGACTCCTTGAGCTGGAAAGGGCTAATACATCTTTAACCTTAAATTCCTCGTTTTAAGATAAAATTGTGGCCCCCAAAAATAATTTATTCAAAAGCTTACATAGTGTTACTAACTACACATGGAGGATGGGTTCTTGGCCTATGTTCTTTCTACGCTAGTACCTTAAAGTCTGCTTCATATCACCCAAGTCCTCAATGTTGCTTAATTATAAGAAAATAAAGTAGACCAAGGGTCCCATCAGGACCCTCCCAAGGATCTCTAAGAGTCTCCAGAGATGCCCCATATATTAGCTAGCATGTCTGTTCTAATCTTTCTCTCCTCTTTCATCTCACTCTTGTGAGAACCCCAGTGTTTGTGTCTGGAGTGCCAACTCCCATTCTTCAAAATCCATCAGTCCTGAAGGGGACAAAGGAGTACCATAAAGCATTGGGGAAATTGTCCTTTTCCAGCTCCACAAAGCATGTTGTCTTCTCAGCCCCAAATTGACACCTGGGCCACAGGTTCAGAGCCTCCATTAAAATAGCTCCTTCACTGTCCCCCTAAGCTCTTTCTGGCCAGGGACCATAACAGAAACAAGTGACTAGGAAAAAATATACACCGTTTATTTCTCTCTGTTCTCTCCTCACTTTGCCCATCCTTCTTGTATCAATCAACAATCAAATATACTTCTGCCCAAATCAAAACCTAACAAAACAAAACCTACATATTTCAATTTATGCAACTGGGTACTCTAAGGAGTCATTTCACCATAGTTTGGTTTTTCAAAGACCCTAACTCTGGATGGCAGTCTAGATCACTCAATATTCCTTCCTAAGTGAAACATTACTTATAATAGCCATGATATAGAAACAACCTAAGTGTCCACTGATAGATGAATGGATAAGTGATACGTATGGATGTGATACGTATACGTGTGCATGTGTGCGCTCACACACACACACAATGGAATATCACTCAGCCATAAAAAAGAATGAAATCTTGCTACTTGTGACAACACAGATGGACCTAGAGGGTATTATGCTAAGTGTAATAGGTCAGAGAAAGACAAATGCTGTGTGACTTCACATACATGCAAAATCTAAAAAATAAAGCAAACAAAATAAAACAAACATATTCATATATACAGGAAACTGTTAGTTACCAGAGCAAAGAGAGTTTAGAGGTTGGGCAAAATAGGTGAAGGGGATTAGGAGGTACAAAGTTCCAGTTACAAAATAAGTAAGTCATGGGGATGTAATGTGCAGCTTAGGGAATATAGTCAATAATGTTGTAATAACTTTGCATGGTGACAGATGGTAATAGACTCATCATGAGGATCATTTAGTAATGTATAAAAATACAGAATCACTGGAAGGCACAACTGAAACTAATAAGATATTGTATGTCAAGTTTACTTTAATAATAACAATAATAGTAATAAAGATTCTTTGCTAAATGAGAACAGTGGGAAATATGGCTGCTGATTGAGGTTGCTGACCCTGCCCAAAGTCCTCCCTGATATGGCTTTTGCAAGTAAAAATTTGCATTTTAAGGTGTCACCTCAGGAAAGGGTAGTCCTGTATTTCTCTGTGACTTAAGCAATGCCATTACTGCCTAGAGAATGGAGAAAGACAGGATTTACTGCTTGAAAGACTTCTTAATAAGTCATTGGTCTCAGCAAAGGTGCTTTTCCTTAATTTATAGAGGAAGTGATCAATCACTAGAAAATACGTCCTGCTCATTAAAGTGAGCTGTTGGCCTCCTGCCAGCTCATCCCACTGAACTGGAGGGTCTGGGTCGAGTGCACACAGACAGCCACTGCCATTGGTTTTCAGGGGATGATTATGAATTTTGTCATTGCAACCAGACCCCCCCAACCTATAAAGGAGTAGGGATTTGTAACAAAGTTATGTGGGATGAGGTAGGAGGGAAAACAAGGTTTACGTTTCATGGGGCTGACTGAAAAAGTCGTCTGACCCTCCCTGAACTTAGAAATGACCCTCTGCCTATGCACAGTGATCATCTTTAAGATTTAGAACCTGAGGCTGGCGGTCAAACCAAGGGATTGTGAGATGGACAATGAGCACTGTGTTATCAAACACCTAAGCCTCTCCTTTTCAGAATGCAGGACCAGGGCGGGAGGAAGTTTGGAGGACAGCAGGAATGAGAGAAAAATCACTGGCACCCTGAGGAACCCAAAGCGACAGAGGAAGTTGGAATATGGAGTCACAATACGTCTGCAGTTGTTCAACACTCTGGAAAACTGGGCCCAAATTTAATGTCACTTATTTTCAAACAATGCTCAGGAGCTCGAAGAGATACCTGTCCCTGTGATTTAGCGAAATGAAAACCAGATGCCAGGAGGGCAGCTCGGCAGATATTCCATGTCACGCTGGCCTGAACTGGCTGCTTCTCTGGACCACACGGCAGGAGCTTTGGGATTGCTGCTTCCTGACCCAAGGGAACTATCCGTGAGCTCCTTGCCCTCCGAAGAAGAGAAAGGGTTTGGCCAAGAGAGAGATTTTGCTCTCCTGCTTTTATCAAGGCATTTCTATAAGGGCCATCACAGGCCAAATTATGAAGCAGCCCCCGAGTATTTCTGTTTCCTTCACTCCAGGCTCTCATAGGAGAATTCAGCCCCTTCTCTCCCATACGATCTGTTCTCAGAGATATCATTTATCCCAAGATGTCATGCATCTTCCTTCCATCTGTGTTTAAACTCTTAGTCCAAAAGAATCAATTACTTAGAGTGGAATTTGGTTACTTTCTAGACTTACAAGCAGTTTGTAATCAACGGAGCCCATTGAAACCACCCTTGAGACCAAATCTCTAAGATCCTAACTGATCTGGCCTACTCCAAGTTTTCTGACTTATATTCTGCCACCTGTGATACTCCTCTTCCCTCAAACCACCATTTCACCAGCCAAAGGGCCTTTGTACACATTCTTCTTTCATCTGGAACTCTCTTCTGTACTTCATATAGTTATACCTAGCCTCGCCTTCATATCTCAGCTCAAATGTCACTCTTTCAGGGAAGTACTCCCTGCCTCCCCAGACTGGGTCAGGCCTCCCAGCTCTTAGTGCTTACAGCACTTATGGTTTGTTTCTTATTGGTATCATTTCTTCAATGGCCAACTCTTCCCCAGCACTGTAAATGATATGAGTCTGGAGGTTTGCATGCTTTTTATATATTTTTTTTAATTTTTAAATTTTTAAAGAATATTTTATCTATTTGAGAGACAGAGCAAGCGGGGGGAGGGAGAAAGATAAGCAGACTCCATGCTGGGTGTGGAGCCCAACATGGGGCTCAATCCCACTACCCTGAGATCATGACCTGAGCCAAAATCGTCAATCAACTGAGCCACCCAGGGGCCTCACATGTTTTTAAATGTTGTTTTCACAGTATTAAATGAAAATCTAGAAGGAGAAAATTCCAGACTGAAAGAAAGCTATCTTAAAGGCCCTAAGATGAAAATAAACTTGACCTGTTTCAGTCAACAGAGGAGGCTCAATATGGATGACCAGTGGGCAAGAGGGAAGAGGAGCAGAAGATGAGATCAAGGAAGAAAACATGGACAGAACCTGTAGGAACCTCAAGGTTTAGTTCCGGATTTACTGTGAGAAGACAAATCATTAGAAAGGAACTCTGATATGGATATTTTACTTTTTGGTTTGCAAAAACAGTATAGATTTCCTATATACCTTTCAAGCAGGTTTCCATAATGAAAACACCTTTATAAGTACATTATCAAAATGAAGAAATTTACAATGATACAATACCATTAACTACAGGGTGGATTTCATCAATTTTACATGCACTGTGTGTACATTACTATGAAATCATATCACATGTATAGATTCATATAACTAGCACCACAATCAGGATATAGAATCATTCCATCAAACTACCTCATGGTCACAACTACTGATCTATTAGTTATCACTATAATTTTGTCATTTCTAAAGTATCACATAAATGGAGTCATATACTATGTAACTTTTGCAGTTGGCTATTTTCACTCAGCATAATGCCCTTACTTGTGGTCATCTTGCAGAGATGAAAAGGATGCCTGATCCAAAATTCGGTCTGAATGCCATAATTTAGTTTGGATACTACATACCCGCCAAGAGGTACGAAAATGTTTATTTCTTTTTTTAAGATTTATTTATTTATTTGAGAAAGCACAAGCATGAGGGACAGAGACAGAGGGAGAGAGAAACTCAAGCAGACCCCACACTGAGTGCAGAGCCCGATGCGGGACTTGATCTCATGACCCTGGGATCATGACCTAAGCCAAAACAAGAGCCAGATGCTTAACTGACTGCACTACCCAGGAGCGCCAAAAGTGTTTATTTCTATTATAACAAGGTTTTGTGGAGAAATCTGAGTATGCTCACAAGCAGATCCAAAAGTGTTTTGAGAGAGCAAGGAAGGGAAAGTACCTTTGTCTTTTATTGTGGTCTGGAAGTGGGACTGTGGTGAATGTTCCCAAATGCAGCCCAGGGCTTGTGTGGTTTAAACTTTCCACCAGCACCAGAGGAAAGAGAATCCAAGCTTTCTTATCAGCTTGCCCACATATGAGATGAAGGGAGGGGGAAGGAAGTGTGGGCTTCAAAGAGGTAGATGTCAAACATAAAAAATGGTGTCAGACATTTTAACATACCTTGAGATCCATCTAATCATTGCATGTATCAATAGTTTGTTTTCATTGCTGGGTAGTTTTTATTGCGTGGTTGTATCACAGTGTATTTATCCATTCACCCTTTAAAGGATTTGTGAATTGTTTCTGGCTTCTAGCTATTACAAATACAGCCTCTCTGAACATTTGTATATGGGTAGTTATGTGGATATATGTTTTCATTTCTCTATAATAAGTACCCAGGAGGGTGATTGCTCAATCCTGTGGTAAGCATGTCTAACTACGTAAGAAGTTGCCAAACCATATTCCAAAGTGGCTATCCCATTTTACATTCACTAACGATGCATGAGAAATTGCATTAGAGAGATTAAGTATGAGAATGACGTAAACTCATTTACACTTTTAAAAAGATCACTTTAGCTGCCAAGTGAAAAATGGAAAAGAAAGAATTAAGGGCAACAGTAGGATCAGGAAGACTAGTTAGGAGACCATTGTAATACTCCAGGTGAGAGATAATTATTTGATGTATGGAATTATAGTAGTAGAAGTAGAAGGGGAGTAGATAAAGTCAGCACATTAGTTCAAAAAAAAAGTTCAATGAATTTGGTAATGTGTCTGTGGTGGTAGTTGAGAGAAAAAGAGAAATTAAAGAATCAAGATTTTAGCTTGAGTAATTGCATAAAAAATGATGGCTTTGCTTATTGACATGAATGCAGTGGGAGAAGAGCGGTTTATGGAAAGAATCAATTATTACAGTTTGGTCATCTTAAGCTTGTAGTACACTTTACCTAAATGGAAATGCTAAGGAGGCTGGTGAACTTGTTAGGGAAGGTCAGAACTGGAAATAAAGATTTTTTTCAGTAATTGACAAGAAGGTCTAACCAGGATTGAGTTTTTCCATTTGAGTACAAGGAGGGGGGAGGGATTGAATAATTCATCGTGTTTGTAAGACAAAATAAAATGGATCATAGAACCTAGCAGGGTAGAAGTGGTGAGAAGGACTTGAAACAGTAGGGATAATGAAAAAATAACATCAGAAGATTAAAGACTGCAGTGAGTTGTATAATTGGTAAAATGGAGGTAGCAGGTCAATGATCTGGAAGGACAGAAGTCTAAGAGTGTAATTCAGGAATCTGATACCTTCTCTTCAGAACCACCCGTCCCATGTATTCCCAATCTTTAACCTTGACTAAGGTGCTGGTGTTGACATGATCTAGGACAGTGTTATGGTTCATTTTCCATGTCAATTTGGCTAGGCCATGGTACCAATGTTAAACTATTCTAGATGTTTCTGTGAAGGAAATTTTTAAATAAGATTAAAACTTAAGTCAGTTTATTTTTAGTAAAGCAAATTACCCTCTATAATTTGAGAGGGATTCATTCAGTCTGTTGAGACCCTAATTTAAAAAAAAAAAAAAACCCACCCCTAAACAAGAAAGAAATACGACCGCCAACTGTGTTTGGACTCAAATTGCAACTCTTATCTGGGTCTCAAGCCTACCAGCCTACTTTGCAGATTTGGGACTTGCCAGCCTCCTCCATATGAGCCATTTCCTTAAAAGAAGTCTCCATACACGCGCACACACACACACACACTTCCTATCAGTTGTGTTTTGTTTCTCTGGAAAACAAAACCTGGTGAATACAAACCCCCTCCCTCTTTTTTTAGGTACAATTTAATCCACATCCTTTAAGCCAATTCTGAAGCTGTAAAACAACTTGATATTCCTAGGGGCTACGCACACATCTGCAAATAAAGGAGAGTTGAGAAGACTCCAAAGATGTTTATGAAAATCTTTACAGAATACTTCTTGTTTGCTGCTCTCTTGCTTGGTTCCTGAACTCTAGGCTCCAGATTTTTGGTTTCACCATACACTTGGCTTCCTGCCACAGTTAGCCCCTTAGACCTCAAACCCTGGCCTAGAGTGTAGTTCAGCGGGGGGGGAAATGGATGCCTTTGCAAACTCAACTCAACTTTGCAAACTTCTCTTCCTCTGCATCTCTACCCCATCTTCTCCCAACACTTGGAAATATGTTCCACTTTGACTACTTTGGTTATCATACCTATTTTATTTCATTTGAATATTTTGATGAAATACTAAAATATTTTGGAATATTTTGATGAAACAATGAAATACTATTCAATCATTAAAAAATAAGTAAATCCTGCCATTTGTAACAATGTGGATGAAACTGGAACACATTATCCTGAGTGAAATAAGCCAGACACCGGATAACAAATACTGCATGTTCTCACTTTTATATGAAATCTAAGAAATGCCAACACATAAAAGCAGAGTATAGAGTGGTGTTGCCAGAGTTTGGAGGGTGGGGAAAATTGGGGAGATGTTGGTCATAGGGTACAAACTTTCAGTCATAAAATGAGTGTGTTCTGAAGACTTAATGTACACCAGGGTGACTACAGTGAAGCACATATATTGTATACTTAAAATTTGCTGAGAGAGTAGGTCTCACATCTTCTCACCACAAATGAAAAAAGTTGATGCATATATAAGTTGATGTATATTTTAATTATTTTGATTTTGGTAATTATTTCATAATGTATACATTTATCACAACACTGCATACACCTTAAGCAAAATTTGTGTCTATTTATCTCAGCAAAAATGGAAAAAGCACAGTTACACAATAAAAATAACATAGTGTTAGTTGATAAAAATGACCAATATTTTTTCCTTTTCTGTTCCCATACCTTTATGTTAATGTCTCTGGAGATATTTGTTTTTGATGATCTGAAGCTTGTTTTTTAGTAGAATTCTGGAGGAGACTCATGGGAACAATATCCTCTGAGTTAACAGTTGTTAGTGACAATTTATCTTCCATCTTTATACTTGGAAATTTATTTGGCTGGATATAACATCCTTGGATTCTATTTTCCTTCTTTGGAAATACTGAAAGTGTCACTACATTTTCTTGTAAATAAAGTGTTGCTGTAGGAAGTACTGATGATAAACTGATTTTCTTTCACTTATATGTGTTATAATTTTGCTGGGGTACCCAGAGTTGTTGTTGTTGTTGGTTTTTTTGAAGTTGAGAAATTTTACTAAATATATCTCAGATTTGGTTATTCTGGTTTCTTAAGGATGTAATGGGCCTTTTTAAGATGTAATTTTAAGTCTTTTGTTTGTTTTTTGTTTTCAGAAAAATTACTTAGAATTATAATTGTTTGTATTCACTCTGTTTCTATATTTTGTTATTCTTTTCTGGAGACACCTTTTATATCATACTGTATCTTCTTACCTATGTTTAAGGTTGCCTCTCAAATCATTTTTTTAATTCAATCTTCTGTTCATTCATAGTTCATTTTCATTTCTGAACTAATTATTTTTAAATTTGATCTACAAGTCTTTATTAAGATCTAATACAATGCAACTGTTTCTAATTATAGTTTATGTTTTGTTTCCTATCTTGTGCCATTATCTTTATGTAGTTATCTTTCCTTGAAATACGTTACAATTCTCATCTCTTCTGTGGTCATGTTTTCTGGCCTGCTTTCCTTGATGTGGGACTATCATTCCCCTCCTTACTCTCTTTTTCTTATAGGACTGTATAGAATTTCATCTTAATCATCTTGTTACTTGTAACATAAGAAATTAGGGTTTTTTCCCCTCACTTCATGGCTCTTGAGTTGTTTTGGTGTGATGTTCAAAATATGTTTACTTTTTGAAAGCTCCTTCCCCTGTTCCTCTCCTCCACTTTGATGTGGACTGTCTTTTGTCCATGTAGTACGTCCCTTCAGGGTAGGAATTTTCCTGAAAGAAAGCTTCTCCTGACTGATTTAAGAGTTCATGAGCTTCAAACTGCTCAGCCCCTTTAGAGAACCTATCAACACCCTGCATTCCATCCCTTTTGGAGTTGGCAAAGCCTCTCCAGTTTGAGCAACTATTTTCAAGTTGGCTGTCTGAAGTTTCCAGTGAGCGCATGTTGATTCATGCACTTTTTTGTTTGTGTTTTGGGGACTTTCAAGTCCACTAGATGCCTAGTTATTTCCCTTTGCTTTGCCCTGCAAAGTTTATAGTAATATAATGACTATGACTGATGGTGGTTTAATAATGACTATGACTGATGGTGGTTTATCTCCACATTCTATATGGTTCATGTTGAAAAAAACATTTTAACTGGTGTTAACGTAAACGTTTTCCAATTTGGTTATGTTGTTTGTTTGGATCTTTGTTGCTACTTAGATATTGTCTATTTCACAGGGCATTGGAATGTGTTTTAAATTGTGCTATCATTTCTATTTTCAAGAATTTCCTTAGATTATCTTATTTGTTATTTTTCACAATCCCTGAAGCTATTTAATGTTACTATTCTCATTTTATGGAGGAGACAAAGCTTTAGATACTAAACAAATTTTCCAAGGTCAAGCCTCTAGTAAGAGAAAGCATCGAGGTATGAATCTGTCATTATTTTGCAGAGTATCAACTATCAAACACCCTCATAGGCTGCTTCTGAGTGTTATTGAAGCTGACAATAGAAGGATAACTCAGAAGTGAATAACTGAAGGATAGGGAGGAACTTGAGGCATGGGGAGAGAATGGAATTGTCACAAGCCCTGGTGCTTAGGGTTTGGGAAATTGGAAGGTTAGTGTGGCCAGAGCCTTGTGGGCTAGGAGAAAATCATGAACTGACAAAAAGGAGTAAACGAGTATATGATTCAGAACATTGTAGAACAGAGCCAAGACTGGATTTTATGTGAGTCCAAGTATTTTAACATGTGTGCAAAATAGCATGCATGTTCAGAGGGATAAATTAGGCACTAGGTATCTTGGACTTTGAATCATTCATAGACTACAGGTCCAAGAGCGGAGGAGGATGGGACATATATAGAACATTCATGGTTTGGTGGGATGTTAACCAAGCCTGAAATTAAAGTCCCAGGGCACCTGGGTGGCTCAGTCAGTTAAGCAACTGCCTTCAGCTCAGGTATTGATCCCAGGGTCCTGGGATCGAGCCCCACATGGGGCTCCCTGCTCAGCAGGAGAGTCTGTTTCTCCCTTTCCCTTTGCCCCTACCACCGCTCGTGGGCTTGTGCTCTCTCTCTCAATAAATAAATAAAATCTTTTAAAAATATAAAATAAAAAATAAAGTGGTATCCAATGTGGGCAGAAGCCACAGGAAGTGAACTGGAGAGTTGGAGTAGGTGAAGCCAGTCCTCATCCAGGACATCATGGGAACTATGGCTTCACCATCACAGTAATCACTGCTGTCAGTTGCCATGGAGACCATGAAGCCACGTTGCATAATCAGAAATTGAAGAGAACAGCAGCTTTAGTTTGAAATAGGAAAACACATTTAAAAAAAAAAAAAGCCACATTATCTTAACCACGTTATAGTATTCAGACCCCTGCAGCAGAAGGTCCATGATATGTACATGTGAAAATGTTGTGGCAATAATGACTTCACTTCCTTACTTCATATATCAGCTAGCTTTTATTCCTACCCCTGAGACTTTGTGCGTTGGTTTTGTGATGTCTCTTAGTACACGTAACATCCTGTACTTTGTCCATTACTCAACAAAGCAAATGCATCAGGGAAAACAGTGGAAAGGAAAATGCCTGTGAGTCAGGTATTATCTTTATATGTATTCAAATGACTAAGGATGTTGAAATGCTTGTACCTCTGTTTGTATGACTTATTATGCAGCATTACTACAATAGAAATTAAAATAATATATAAATTAAAGTCACAGTTTCACATTCCATTATCACATTCCATTATCCCTTTAGTGTTAAAAGTCTTGTGTTTCTATTTAAACTTTGGCTTCTTCCATGTTCGGGATATCTGGGAAGTGTTTGTGTAAAAACCACTGAATAATGTGATGCAGATCAGGTGACATTATTACCTTCAAGGAGGTAGTTAGTCAGCAATATTTTTAAGGACCTGCTTTTAAAAATTCTTACATTGTTCTGAATTATGAGTCATCTCACCGCCTCCAATGAGTTGAATGATTGATTATGTCTTATATATCTTTACATGCCCAACTGTCTGGATACAGAATTGTAAGATAGTTCCAAAAAAACGCAAACATAACTGGACATCTACTCTGTGCCAATCACTGTTCTTGATA
Organism: Neomonachus schauinslandi; assembly: GCF_002201575.2. Taxonomy (NCBI): domain Eukaryota; kingdom Metazoa; phylum Chordata; class Mammalia; order Carnivora; family Phocidae; genus Neomonachus; species Neomonachus schauinslandi. Next base: position 132,600,737 of record NC_058408.1, on the reverse strand, counting down.
TTGGAGATTATAAAGCTGATAAAGATACTATACTTGCCCCTAGTGAGCAGACGAATTTGTATGCTCAAATGTGGGCATTATAAACAGCTTTAGATGGAACAAATAATGATATAAGTTATAAATAGAGTTTTCTCTTGTTTTAGTCCCCTTTACTTAAAACCTCTGTGAGAGCATTGACTGGGTCCTAATCAATTCCACATCTCTAAGTGCCTGAAACTTATTTTTGTTAGCATAATCCTTGTGTTGGGAAGACAAAGCAAAAATACCTGAAAAACTTTAACAATGTTATAAAGACACAATGAAAACAATAATTCAGAAATGATAATAAATATTTATTTACCTGAATTCCATTGTTGAAGGTGATATAAGAAATACAGTTTCTATTTCCCTTTTTTTTTTATGGACCTTGCAACTTTATGGGAAAGTAGCAAAAACAAGCACTGAAAACATTCTAGAACTTTTAGAGAGAAACCTACAAATACATGGGAATCCAAAATGCATGTGTTAAGCAGAGTAGGGGATGGAGACTGCTCTTTCTTAAGGTATTTTGCAGTAGTTTAGCTCATTCTTTGGGAAGCAAGAACACTGTATTATGGTTAATAGAGGGAAAGGATGTGGTTGAGGTTAGGTGACAGGCAATGACATCCAAAAAGCAACAGACGTTTGCTTTGAATTCGTCATAAAGTAGCCACAGTATCTGGCCTAGTGGAGAATTTTGAAAAGATTCCTCTCCTGTCATTAATGATCATAACATCTCACTGGTCATCAGAAATCCATTGCCTCTTACTTCAACCCTTCAGTTAAATTTGATAGTTTTGCCTTCAGATTTCTCTCTTGGAGTACTTAATGGTTTTAAATGCTGGTTAGCTGTTCTCTATGAAATGTGTCTTTCTCTTAAATAAAAAAAAGAAAAAAAATGTCTATTTTAGTTCATGACAACGGTTAGCAGAGACAAGTCAAGTCATTTAGAGAGTGTGTTCTGCTCTATTGCCCATCTCAAATGTATTCAGTGCCCCTACAATAGTAAATTGTCAGTTTTCTCTTCCATGGATTTTAGCTTTTCTCTATCAAGTTCTTTTACTGTTAACTCCCACCACATGTTTAGGGTCTAATGGCCCTATTTTATTTCCTGCTAGTTCCAAAATAATCCCCTTTTCCCAGAATTCTGTCTTCTGTGTCTCTAACCATCTTTCATATCCAATGAGCAAAACAGTAATCCACCTGTGGGACCCTGGGACCCTGGCAATAGCCATCTACAGCAGTTTCCTTTTTCCACGATACTGCCCACCTAACCTCAGGGAAAACCTGGGCAGCCTGGCAGTAGAGAGAGGAAAGCAGAGGGATATCCTCACTGAATTTCCAGGTCATTATAGGAAAGATTATATATAGGAGGAGCACAAGGTTGAATCTAGGTTTACTGGAACCTGAGCCAAATAAGCATAGTGAACTCTTTTAAGAAAATAAAAGTATCAATAATAATCAGATACAAAAGTCACTCTTTACTAAAATAAGAAACTAGGGAGCTTTGTCTTAATGTTGGTTCAGGAAGGTCCTCAGTCCTGCATCTCTTACAGGCACAAGTCCCAGGAAGAAGACTCTAAGGGATGGGAATATGTTATTCACTAAAAATTTTCTTGGGAGCAGGATGTCTGGCTAGAAGGGAAGACCCCAAGTGCAAGCTCAAGTACACAACTATAGTCACAGGAGTATTTTGTTATACCAAGGAGGAACTCGTGTAGCTACTGACTGAGATGGTAAAAGAGAGTAAATAGAAAAATAAGAAGTGAAGAGGCATGCTAGAATATTCCAGTGTGTCCCCTGGTGGCACAGGGCTCAAAAAATATCGTTAGGAGAATATAATTTCCAATAGGTGTGTTTTAGATCATCTTGCTGAATATAGACAATATAAAAAATTGCCACTGCTCTCAGTCCAGCCTTCTATCCCCATGAGATCTTCAGTACAGGACTTTTTGCTCACTAGTACACTAGAGGGGAAATACAGAAAGTATTGCATTTTGCATTCAGAAAGTCAACATCAGTAGACACAAGCCAAGCACAGCTGTATCTGATACTTTACAACCAGAATAAATGTGGGAGTTATGATGGAAATGAAGCAATGAAAGGGGAGAAATCCTTTTTGTGTGTTAGCTTAATGCAGGGGCATTTTTGTTCTACCTCTCATTTTTCTCCATTTTACAGCTGGAGAAATGAAACAAAAACCCTGAGGATATATGCTTTGTACAGGCTAGATTCTGTTCATCCCAAAGCATCGAGTCCTTGGACTCCAAGTCCAGCTGTCTATGTCCAAACCACACTTACCTTGACTGGCTTAGCTAATCCCTTTTCTTTCCTCTTGGAGATAAAAGGGATGTCTTTAGCCTGCACTAAGATCTGAGCATTGACATCTGCTCGGTATCTGTAAACAGAGTCAGCAGAAGCCCCAGAGCATCACATGCTCAAAGTCTGCACATCACATCAGTGGAGCCTTGGTGTGAAGACATGAGAGCACCTTGCTGCTTGTTCTTTATCCTTGAATACCCTGTGGTCCCCAAGGCAGGTTTTTAAGTGGGGAATCTACTTGGAAACATTAAGCATTGACAAGACTCTTCTTAATAATGCCATAAGTTTTAAATTTAATGATTACATAAAAAAGGGGGATTTTTTAAAAAGTCACATTTCTTTTGTTTTGCATTTTGTGGGCCAGAACTCATTATTTTAAAGGTCTCTCTAGATATTCTGATAATTTTCATGAACACAATAAAATGCTGAGATTTTGTCTCCTCTGTCCTGGAGCCATTTCCTTGGCAGATTGTAGGTAACTCACCCCAGCGGCTCTCTACCTCACTGTATTATCATCTATTCACACATAAGAAAGCCGTGTTAGGCAAGGTGTGGGTTCTGACTGGGCAGTGTGGCCTAGCACAAGAAATCCAGATGTTTCTGTTAGTTTCTGGGGTCAGGGAAACCCAAGTCAAACTTGAAACAGACACAGGGGTGGGGAAAATTGGTGGATAAAGAACTGATAGACCTCACCTGAAATCCTTTGTTCAACTGCAATTTCAAGATGCTCTTTTTTTCTACCTGTATATTAAGAATTTAAGTCTGCAATTACTCTAAATGTGTACTTTTTAGTTCCAGAAAACATGGAATGCCAAAAAGCCACATTCATAATTCTTTTCTGAGGTGTCTCACTCCATCTCTAGAATCCAGAGTTAATTAAGGAAACTTAGAGTTTATCAGGTTTCTATCAGATCATGCCCTTAATACTTCTGAGAATCCTTTTGTTCTGCTGAAAGGACTGAGTTAGATCACCTTAATCCTTCCAGAAATTCTTAACAAAGAATGTGACAACCACATCCTAGACTTCCTTTGCCCTTAGATTGCCTCTTAATGGCAGTGTCCGGTTTGGGACTTTGTCCTAAAGCTTTGTTTGAATAGCCAAAACTTTGAAATAATTAAAAAGTTTTCTATTTTAACTGCAAATCTTGGAATATGTAGGCTATATATATTTTCTCTCAATTACATTTACCAGTCTTCTTTCTTTCTTTTTTTTGGGGGGGGGGTGCATCATTTGTCTTGTAATAAGAGCTTCTCAAATTCACCTGGTAGCCACCAGCTTACATTTTCAATAATATGACTCAAAACCACCTAGCTGAGGGCTCATATATCAATAATATCTTCTGTATTTCAAGTTGCCACAGGTGATGGATTTACCAAATATTTTGCCACTACATAACACGGATTACCACTTTTCCAGCATCCTCTCAATGTTTTCTCACTATTCATTCCCAATACCAAAGCCAGCATTTTAGACGTCTGTTATTGTAACATATCACTTTCAATGCCAATTTCTTTATCAGTCAGCAACTGCACAGTAATATTGCAGAATATGCCACGCCAAATATTAACAGCTTGCAACAACTAACTGATCTTATTTTAAGAGTCTGTATATCGGCTACGGTTTGGCTTACCTAGACTGGCTCAGTTCTAGGCTGCTTGTTTGATTTATGTCACATATATTCTGAGGTCTGAGTGAAGGAACAGCAGCTACTCAGAGCATGTTCTTCTAATGGCAGATCACTGGAGTGTAAAAAGACAACCTTTGGAGCACAGTTAAAGCTTCTGCTTCTATTATTATCAATTTAAATCCCATCAGCCAAAGCACATCACACACCAAAGCCCAAAGAGTAGTCTCTGCCCAATATGAAGCCATCATGAGGGTAGGAATGTTATTATTCTTCTACAGGGAAATAATGAATTAGGACCAATGATTTAATCTACCACAGCATGAGAGTCAGAAAACGTTCATTGACATTGAACAGTTTTTTTTTTTTTTATCAAAAGAGCCAAAGAACAGCACTCTGTGCCATGTAATTGAATGTGGGGGTAAGGGGAAAGCCAGTGTACAGAGAAAGAGAAGAATGAAGCAGAATGACCACATAAGGCAGAAATGTGAGAGGCACAGAAGACTCCATTGATTCCTGACATCTTTCCCAATCCTGCTTCCAGTTCCTTCCTGAGCCTCAGGAGCTTTCTTCTGCTTCTTTGAGACCCTGACCTTATTCTTAAAATACATTTCAATGTTGTTCTTAAACTCAATCAAAAGGTTTTCTTGTAATTTGAAACTAGACAGTACCAGAAATTACACAAGGATGTTAATGAGGGCAAAGTCCTATATTATGTACCCTCCCTGCATTCAACATCCCAGCCCTAGTGAATAGGAAACCAAACTAGATGGTCTCTCAGGCCACTTCTAGCTTAGAACTGGTTGAGGAGATTCCTTTGAGGGATCTAGCTGTCAGGAGGTGGCCATGCTTTCATCACACTAGCACGTGTTACCAATGTCAGTGAGAAACACACAAAAGTAGGTGGATAACTCAGCATACTCCAATGCTACACAAATGACTCAATGTGTGTATACTCTCCTGGGAGAAAGTAACAATTATCTAAACATCTACTGTGTTCCTTCTTTCAGGGTATAGAATAAGCACATTAGCTCCAGGATTATTGTCTTTATTAATGTAAGTGTGGAAAAAAAAAAGGGGTAAGCCCAAGAGTGACGAGGAAGTGACATGAGTTGACTTTATAGATGGTACTCTTCACAGTAGCAATGATGTGTACATACAACACTGCTTAAGGGTAGAATAGTTTGGGTTTTTTGTTTTGTTTTGTTTTTGTTTTGTTTTGTGTTTAGGGCACAGGACCATTTATCCAATCCACTTAATCTACTTTCCCCTTCCTCAGAAAACTGGTTTGCAAGTTGGAATATTGTGTCCTTGGGAATATTGTTGGTGAACACAGAAGAGATGCTGCCTCCCGAGAAAGGATAAGCAGAACATTCACTCCATCTCGCATCTGCCTGACGTGAATGATACTTCTTAGTCAAAGCACACTGTTGATAGAAACATGTAAATTCCAGATTTCTTCATAGACCCTGGAACAAAACCTCCTATCATCTTCCCTTACACCGGTAAGGACTCTAGAGTTCCACAGTGTGCATCCAAGTATTAAACCCAGAAATTTGCTAAAGAATATGGTGTGGCACCAGCCTCCAGCCTTCCGGGTTGGCAGTGTTATTTACTTCAAGAAGATTTGGATTGGAATATGATACACACAATTTGTTAGTGATCTGTATTGAACCTCTTTAAGGCTCATGTGTAAAAAAGTCTCCACCTCCATGCCTACCTATAGAGCCTACCTATAGAGTTGTATTATAAGAAGATGATACATGCAAATTGATCAGCACAGTGACTGGCAAATAGTAAGTTCTGTTTTTATCACCCTGTATTTTCTCTTATCTTGCCTTATTGCAATAATGTTATACATGGAAACACTATGGATGATATAGCTTTTTTTAGGAGAAAATAAAGGCATTTCCTCTTGACTTTTTATTTTTTATTTTTTTTTTAAAGATTTTATTTATTTGAGCCAGAGAGAATGAGAGAGAGAGAGCAGGAGAGGGAGGAGGGTCAGAGGGATAAGCAGACTCCCCGCCGAGCAGGGAGCCCGACGCGGGACTCGATCCCGGGAGTCCAGGATCACGACCTGAGCCGAAGGCAGTCGCTTAACCGACTGAGCCACCAGGCGCCCCTCCTCTTGACTTTTTAATATCTATTGATCTTTACTTCAGTCTTTAACCAAGTATTCAGTGGACTAAAGCAGTTCTGTCCCTCTCTATGGCTTTCTGGCTTCTGTGCTATCTCTCCATAGTATATTAGAACCAGAGAGAGCTTTGGAGTTATTTGTTGTGCTGATGGAGAAACAGACAACTGAAAAGATGAGGTGGCTTGCTCAAGGTCATTCAGCAAGGTAGTAACAAGGCTGAACTTACACTCTATTCTAGTCCACCTTTCATTTCACCATCCAAACTAATAAAAGAAAATAAAGTAACGTACACATTTCTCTGGTTAGTTTCCTGGTGAGTTTCTTAGCTAAACCCACAACAAAAATTAAAAACAGAAATAAAAAGTACAAAATGGGAACAGGTATATTTTCCCAACTCAGATAATGTGCTTATATATTAAATCTGAAGTTTTGCAGGCAGGAGACGTAAACACAAATAACTGTGGGTGGATTTCAGAAATCAGTGTGAACTAAATAAATTTGTAGAGCCCAGATATCTCTAAAAAACAATAATCATCCACTACAGGACACAACAAGAGAATAGAAGGGCCTTCCCAGAACCCCACCACGCTTTGGATTTGGGAAGACTCAGCAGGGAGTCAACAGTATGATCCAGAAGCAAGCTTGATTAAAGCACACAGTGGTGTACAAAATTGGACCACCTGCATCCATCGCTGAGACCTGGAATTTGTTCAAAACAGATAGAATAAAAGAGAGAAAGAAAGGAAAAAGAAAATTCCAAAGCTTTAGTTAGCTCCAAGAAAGATATGTTCTGGTTGCCATAATGCTACATGAGAGGGTGTCTGCATGGAGTAGCCAGGCCTGAACATTCACAGCTGTGTGGTTGGGAGTTCAGCTTTAGGACAAAAATACATCAAGAGAGTTGGTAGGATATGCCTGGTGATTGCTGGGACTGTAGGTGGAATGATGCATGTGACTTAGATGGAGAGAATGGCTGTTTACCAACTTGAGGCATCTGTAGGCATCACATTTTGTGCCAGGCATAGAGGTAGCAAAGAGAATGACTAAAGGTGCTACATTTGAAGACAACGACCACCAGAAGCGTCAAAATCTCAGTGCCTTGCTAGCAAAACAGGCAATGAGTACAGTAGAGCCTAAGTGAAAAGAGACCACTAGGGTTGAGGGGTAAAGAAAGACCGCGCATAGGAAGTGAGCCTGGGCTCCGTTCACCTCAGCCCCGCAGATCCAGGGTGAGCTGTCTTCTCCCTTCCGGGTCATCCATTATTGGGTCTTTGGGCCCTGAACTTGGCAGCTCAATTTAGGTGTGGTATCAATTTGCTGGGATATCACCCTTGGTTAAACGTTCAATTCCAATTTATAGGTTTTCTAAACATTATGACCATGAGACACTACTTCTGAGATTGCCTCCTGATGTTTTCAACTGTCAGTACCAATTTCTGTGGAATGCTCTCTACCAACCCATACTTAGTGCACTGATTGGTTTTCATGCTTCTTCTTCCATAATTTCCAAGCTTCTGTGTCTTCCTAACAAAGGCCATCAAACACTGTTAATTCCCCCATATTCCTAAAAATATCCCTGCCCTTTCACCCCAGCAATAATTCTGGAATAGATTTCTTCTCCCAACATAACCTGCTAATGCTGAATTTTAAATTTACCAGTTCCCTTTATTCATATCTTGAATGACTCAGCTTATGAATGATCGAGAATTGTTCCTATCTACAATAGGGTACTTCAGCCTTATAAGCCAGAGCTTACCTCTACAGGAATTTGAGTACCACAATTAGCTATACTCTGTTAGTGATCCACTAACTGTAGCCTGCTCTGAGAGCCTCTTAATTTTCTCAAGATACAGGTAATCATTATCCTTAACTAGTATTATAACCATTGATTTTTTTTTTTCTGGTAAATATTTAACAACCAGTCCTCCATAGAAGACAGCCCTGATTTCTAGTGTTTGCTGATTTTCGTGCTGTAAATATTCCTACCATGTCTGACTTCAAGCTACATATTTGACATGACTGAACACAGAATTGGGAAGAGAAGCTCACAATCGGCTTTTGCAAGCCATTAGGCTGTAACAAAATAAAGATGTCATCACATTTCAGTAGATTTACAGTCTGAATCAGAAAAAAAAAAATACACAAGCAGCAAAACATGCATATGCACATGTATAAACCATCGGGGATTTTCAGAATCCACAATGGAAAGGTAACCATTAGTGAGGATGTTTCAAGTATATGGTGAAGCAGTGTCTGTGTTACGTTGTGTAAAACACTAGGCATCTATTACAAGATAGTTGCACATGCTTAGAGATCGATTTGATGACTTAAAAAGGCAGCAAACAAGTTTCCACATGGAAAATGCTTTGTTTACTCAGTTCAATTATTTTGAACAGCCACCCAAAGGTCTCTGAAGTTGGGCAGTTATCTAGTTATTCTCTGGCCATTCTCAGTTAGGGTTGTAACATACAAAGTTATTTCTCCAACAAAAAGCTACATAATGTACACTCTGTATCAGGCACTGAAATAGACAAGGGCTCTCCCTGTCCTCATGCAGTTTGCTGTCCAGTGGGGGAGGACAGGGGAAAAGGACACATCTGCATATTTACCTACACAACTGTGTGATTTTACCTGCTATAAAAGACCTGTGCAGGGCATTGTGAGAGCTCATGACAGGTAAATTGACTTAGTATGGGAATACGGGTGCTCAGAGAACTTTTTTCTGAAGGTGTGACAAATAATAATATGAAAAGTGAGTGGAGTTTGGTGAGGGAAAGAGGAAGGTATTGGAGGGTGCAATAAAGGCCAAGGGAACTTGCAGTATGTTGAGACCTCTGAGGCATGAAGGGGTGTGACTCATTTTAGAAACTTGATCAGTGTGGACAGGATGCAGGGTAGATGGCCAGAGATAAGGCTGGAGAAACAAAGTCAAAATCAGGCTGGGTCCAGTGGATGGTGTTCAGTATTTTAAATTTTATTCCAAGAACTAGGTTAGTCATTGGGCTGGAAGGTGGAGGAGAGATCAACAGGAGAGTGATATGATTAGAGACATCCCGAGGGCCTCAAAACTGTGGCATTAAATGTATATAATATATGGATGGTTTTGATTCCATTTAAAGCATTTCTGCTTCAGGGCAACATAAAGAAATACGTCTTTTAATAACACTCCTCTTTCTGCATATCTTTTTACAAAACAACCTTAAGAATGTCATCAGATGTTTTTATCTTTGTGGCATTCATCTGGAAGGACTACCCTGACAGGTGGGTGGGGGAAATCTGGTGCTTTTTGTCTCTGGAGACAATAGAGACCCACCAGCTTCTTTTTGCTAATTACAGGAATTGCGTACTTGGAGAACTGAGTTCCGAGACTGATGGACAGGAGGATGTCTTCTGGGTTGGGGAAGAGGAGTAGAGGTTGTCTGTGGGAAAAGCAACAGACAGATTACAGTATTAGAATTTAGAAGAGAGTTCATCTCTTCACCAGGATTTTCCAACCCCTCCAGCATAAATGTTCAAGAACAAACATTATTGTGCAGCTTTTTTAAATGGTTAAATATCAATTCGAAATTAACAACCTGAGACTCCAGCAAATCCACAGAAAGGACGGAAACCAGCACCTTGAGATTCATTTCACACAGAGTGAGAGGAGTCAGACGGGGGATTTGCTATTGATCCTGGGCTGGGCTGCCTCCTCAGATCCATTCGGAGGGGCATGTTTTATTTTTGTCTCTGCTCAGCTCATCTTTCCTTTCAGCATGTCCTGGTATAGGCTGCCTCCTCCTGCATCCCCCTACCCTGTCAAAACAAAACAAAACAAGACAAACACTCCCTTGCTCCAGTTCATCTCACTGCCATTTCTTCTCTTGTTTTTTTATTTGTGTTCTTATTGATTTTCTTTATGGAGGTAAAATTGAGTAAAGGAAAATTCCTCCAGAATTCAACACAAGAATATCATAACAAGAACTCTCTAACAGTCAGCTCCATTTTATGGTGGAATTAGATCCCAGGAGGAATAGTAAGAGGGCAATCATCTGAGTTATTTAAAACTCAACTGGACAAAGTCATGGGATATGTGCTACCAGGAATGTCACAGCCTGCACCAAATGGGAATGAAGAAAATGAACATAAAAGATGTATCTCCAGGGCGCCTGGGTGGCTCAGTTGGTTAAGCAACTGCCTTCGGCTCAGGTCATGATCCTGGAGTCCTGGGATCGAGTCCCACATCGGGCTCCCTGCTCAGCTGGGGGTCTGCTTCTCCCTCTGACCCTCTTCCCTTTCGTGCTCTCTGTCTCTCATTCTCTCTCTCTCAAATAAATAAATAAAATCTTAAAAAAATCAACAACAACAAAAAAAGATGTATCTCCATCCTCAGCCCAATTTTTCTCAAAGGTGAATTATGTAGCTGCGGCTAATTCAGCTGAATTCGCAGACAAAAAGATTCCTTGTTTCTCTGTTCCACATTCCTTAAACGAGGGGGAGAAAAGGTTGATTCTTCCTTTGTTTATCAAGGAGGAGCATAGATTTATAAGCTCACAAGTAAAAATTTTAGGACCCAAGGTTGAATTTCAGGTTTGTTCCAGATTCAATAGCAATTCTATGGAAATTATGTGGGAAAAGATCAGTATGTACCATTTCCGCAAATGTGCCTCCTTATACATCACTTCCCGTAATTCCTAAGTGTCATTTTTAATTACAAATGAATAATATTTTCTTGTCACCAAAAAAGCACCTAGTTTCTGACAGCAAGTTATTATAGCAACTGCTCTGAGGTATATTTATATATTTCTCTATTTTTTGTGGGTTTTGTTTGTTTGTTTGTTTTTTAAAACATATAGCAGCTGGGAAGTCTGGTTCCAGGCCCAGATCTTATGTGATCTTTCAGGGCTGCCCATGGTCATTTCCAAGCGTTGCCGGGCAGGCTTCATGATGCACACCCTGGGCACTGCAGTTTTCTGGAGGAAGTACAGTCGAGGACTCTGGCTTAGGCAGCTGCATCCAGAGGCACTTCTGCCAACACCTCCCAATCAGGGGTCTTGGATGATACCCTTTTTTTCATTCTGAGTCCATTTTTCTCTACTGCTACCTCTCCCCTCCTCTCTTCCTCTGGTCCCTGGGTCCATGGAAAGGAATGAGCCCTATCTGCAGGCTCATCAGCAGTAAGATCATTCCCCCATCTGTGCTACATGTCCTCTGACCCCAGCCAGGTGCTGCTTTGAGGGGAAAAATAGAACACTGGGGAGTTGGCACATTTTCCTTTTGCCTCTTGCTCACTGTCTCCTGAGGGAATAAAAGCTTGATTGCTAACTTTGAGTTTGACTTATTGTCTCCTCACCTGGCAGCTTGACACCACTATTGCAAAGTGTTACAGACAATTTTTCTGGTCCTAAATATGTGACATATATGCATCAAGGCGTGGAGGTAAGTCAATGTCCCTATCGCCTAGCCCTCTAGGTCCAAGGAAAGATGAAGTGCCTTTCCATGACAGTGGCAAAAGTTAGATAAATATAATCCTCATCCCTCCCCAGAATTTCAGTTAAAAACCACAATGTTCTGATATGCCAATAGCATCATGCATATAGCTCTGCAGTGTATCAGCTCTGTGGTGGACAGAATAGTTTCCCCAGAAACATCCACATCCTAATCCCTGGACACTATGGCTATGTTACATTACATGGCAAAAAGGACTGTGTGGATGTGATTTCATTGAGATGGGATGATTATTCTGGATTATCAGGTGGGCCCAATGTAATCACTAGGGTTCTTAAAATGGGAGAGAGGGCACGAAGAGGAAGTCAAAATGATGCAGCAGAGAAGGACTTGCCCCACCACTTCTGGCTTTGAAGATGGAAGAAGGGGATATGAACCAGGGAATGTTGAGGACCTCTAGTTGCCGGAAAGGGTGAGGAAATGGATTCTTCCCTAGAACCTTCAGAAAACAATGCCACTTTGCTACCATCTTGACTTTAACCCATTGGGACCTGGGTTGGACATCTATCCTACAAAAGTATAAGATAATAAATGTTTGTTTTTTTAAGCCACCCCAAGTATCATGGTCATTTTTTTATAGAAGCAATGGTAAATGAATACAGGCTCTTCCACAAGTATTCTTTTACTTGATCCTCAATAGCGCTTCATAAAGTAGGTATTATTATTGTTATTGACTCTATTTGAAGTTATTGCCTATTTCTAAGCTTTAAGTGGTCCCTTTTACCTAAAGTTCAGCTGGGGGAAATAATTTGCTCAGGGTTGCATGGCCAGTAAGAGGCAGAGCAGGAACTCAAACGCAGATATATATGAACCCAAGCCATGTCTCCTTTCTATGATATTCCCCTATCCCTCTCAAGTGTTTTCGCAACCTCAGCCTCAGATGAGTTTCATTGCTAAATATTGCCTCTTAACCCAGTCTTTTACATATGCCTGGCCAAATTACCACACACATAAATGCAATGTTTAAATCAGGATCCCGAAAGCAATTCCTGCTTAGCCACTTGCAATTGGGAAAACTCTCATGAAAATTACCTTGGATTTTATATTACTAGGATGAAGAAATTAACCTTGCACCTCATCTCTGTGATCACTTTTCAAGACTCTCTGTTCCCTGGCTCCTTTACAAACTCAACCTCTGCTACCACCAGGCCACAGCACTTAAAAGCATTTCCTTTGTGAGGTAGCAATAGTTTACTAATGACTAGAGTTAACAGAAGGGCCATGTTTACAACCCCACTGTTACATAAAAGAGTGTGCTGTCTCCTGCAGCTGACTGGTTCCTTTGGCCAGGCATGGATAACCACCAAAAACGTCAAAGCCCTGGCTTAACAGGTGACAAGTGTAGAAGTGGTAAAGTGGTAGACATGGAATGAATAGTCGGAATATTGGGATTGTTGCTCAGGAGGAAATGTGCCTCAGTAAAGTAGTCAATCAGATCTCCACTCAGTTGTCCTTCACGGATGAACTGCACCACAATCACTCCTCAGGTCTCCCTAACAGAGGGTTATGTCACTGTCAACTGTCTATAGGACCTGTTGACAAAGTGTCTCTAATCTACCGTATATCTCTTTTTTCCACTTAACAATATCTGTATTACTGGGCTCTGCTTTCTGATATTTAGCAAAGATCATCTCAGAAAAAATAATAATAATAAAAATCACTTCTCCTGATTTTTGTCTGGTGGGTCCTTGCTCTCATGGTTCCCTCAGAAAAGACTTGTCTTTGGAAGAAAGAGCTGCCTACACAGATAGCCAACAGAGCCTAGAGCCCGGATGCCAGGGCAGGGTGAGTCAGCAGGAAATACTCTTTGGATTCTCCAGAAGTTGCCAAGAAATGGATTATTTGGAATTTGTCCAACTACTCGGGCCCATTGTAAATAGTGGTAGTGGTGTAGTAATAAGCATAATAATAGCATTAAAGTAATAATGATATAAACTTTTATTGAGTTTTCCTATGCCAGAAATAGTAAGAATATTAATTCATATTCTCATTTAATCATCACATAAACCCTTAGAGGCATGTATTAATATTTATTTTTTTAGATAAAAAAATTGAGCTTAAAGAAATTAAGTATTTCTGAAGATCACATGTACACAGACCTGGGTTTGATTCATAACCAAATATTCTTTCTACTGCTGCTCGGCAGGATGAGAGTGCATAACCGGCTTTCTTACTGGTGATTTCTTTGGGCCATAGGTATCTGATTCTGTCCCATCTCATCATCTCGGCACAATGAACAAGGACTGGGCTCTGGGAAAGTGGATGAAGATCTATGGTCAAAGTGCAAAGGTGCCCATTAAAAAGACCAGGCAGACAGATAACTGAGTGATCAGTCTAAAAGTTTTACAAAGAAGAAAGAATCTGGATTCAAGACTAATTGTATATTAAGGAGGGCACTTGTGATGAGCACTGGGTGTTATAGCTCTTGGCTTAGATTATATGTAAGTTATATGTTATATGTAAGTGATGAATCACTACATTCTACCCCTGAAACCAATACTACACTATATATTAACTAACTTGAATTTAAATAAAAATTGGAAGAAAAAAAAACTAATGGTATAGAAATTAGCTCAAGGCTAGGGCAGAAAGTAAGTGGTACAGCCTGGATTAATTCCCCACACTGACTGGCACCAGGATAGTATCTAATTATAGTGAAAATATGTCTCTAGGGTTTAAGAAGATGGGCAAAAATACATAAAATGTGTTTAAAAAGGGGGTGCCTAGGTGGCTCAGTCAGTTAAGCGTCTGCCTTTGGCTCAGGTCATGATCTTGGGGTCCTGGGATCGAGTCCCACATTGGGCTCCCTGCTCAGTGGGGAGTCTGCTGCTGCTTCTCCCTCTGTCCTTCCCCCCATTCATGCATGCTCTCTGTCTCTGTCTCTGTCTTTGTCTCTCTCTCAAGTAAATAAATAAAATCTTTCAAAAAATATAATCTAAAAAAATAAAATAAGACTGGACTATCCTCCATATGGACAATCTAGCTCTTGTGACTTGTAGGAAAATTTGGGTGGTACAGAGAGACTTTTAAAAGTTATTCTCATTGTTATCAGGAAAAAATAAAGCTTCAGTAGTGCATTTAACTCATGTTTCATGTTTGCTATGAGGCTAAGTAGATTCAATAGGTGATTGATAGATAAAATTTAAAGCCAATTTAAGGAAATACCACTAAGCAAATAAAATGGGTGGTAAAGTTATGGCAAATTGGATAAGGCAGAAGCTATTAAGCTCTTATGAGGATAGTATTTAAATTTTTAAAAATTCTTTATTAATCAATATAATTGTAGCATTCCCAACCAAAAGAGACAGATGACTACACATTTTATTGAACAATATTTCTTATGATTACCTTAGAAGCTCAATGTGTTTGTTTCTTTAGTGTTTGACAAAACAGGGAGAAGATAAAAAAAAAAAAACTTACTGCCTGTTCTCAAGAAACTTATAGTCTATCGTGAAGAGATGTTAAAACCCAGAGGAAAATTGGCAAAAACAAAGTGAGTATGAGTCTGAGAGGAACTGATGATATATCAGAGGAGCAAATACAGAGGCATGAGAGTTTCCAGAGGCATGGGAGTGGAATGGAGGAGGCATAGCCTGGTGCTTGAAGGATATGTCGTATTTGCCTAAGTATGGCGGAAGGGAACAATATAGGAGACTAAATGGCATTATTCCAGGTGGAATAAGTATGCTGCATTTTGATAGAAATGTACAGGTGAGGTGGGTAGGAAGTGGGCGTTACAGAAGTAACTTGATGTTTGATCCAGTAATCGAACCAAAATTAGTGTGTTCAAGTACTTCAACTAACATAAAGACCTGGGATTAGTGTCTACTTCCTAACTGGGAGGTCTCCTGGACTGGTAGTGACAAAGATTTTGCATTTCACACACTTTTCCCTTTATGAATAATAGGGCTCAAAAACTCAACTCTTTCAGTCTAAGTATAAAGTCAAACATATTCATGAGTAAACCCACTAAAAAGTGACCTAGCACTAGACCCCAGAGATACCGAAATGTACAAAACAGAATCCCTCTCAATAAAAAACTCACAATCTAGGGATAGAAACAGACAAATGAACATCTGATTATAATATATTATGAAAACGTTATGGGAACAGTTAAAGACAGAGTTTCAAGTATCATATAAAAGTATTAACCAATTCATCCTGGTGGGGAAAAAGATGGTTAAGTCAGTACTAACTTGAAAGACAAGTAGTCATTTACAAAGTCGATGGGGTAGGAAGAGGTATCAAGGAGAGAAGGAATACCTTATGTAAAACCAGGAGAGTAAGAAAGAAGAATGATTGGAGAATACTAAATATTTCCATATACTAAAGTATAGGTTGCATTGAAGTAGCAGTTAAAAACATGAAGTTACCGAGAGAAGCAGATATTACAGTTTACAAATGTGTGAATTAGATTAATTTTCTAGAAAAGAATTATAAATATATATACACAAATATATATACATATATATGGTTATGGTTAGATGTGTGTTTGTATTAAAGACCAACCAACTCAAATAGTACCTGAGGGGCCCCAATCCTTGGAGATAAGGATAATACACAAGGTGAGGGGCACATGATTCTTGAGTTTTCTTGGGATATTTTCTGGTTGGCAGTGCAGGGAATAGAGCCCCAAGCATTAAGTGTCAATTTTAGTAAACTGAGGAGTATGAAGAGTCAGAGACCATGCTCCAGGCCACCACACAGCATAAATATGAGGGACAAAGTTGTGGAGCAGAGAGAACCACAGAGAAACAATAC
Organism: Neomonachus schauinslandi; assembly: GCF_002201575.2. Lineage (NCBI taxonomy): Eukaryota > Metazoa > Chordata > Mammalia > Carnivora > Phocidae > Neomonachus > Neomonachus schauinslandi. The sequence continues at coordinate 132,584,384 of NC_058408.1, read as the reverse complement.
TCAAAATCTGCAAACACATATTCTCAAGTCATCGAATAAATCCCAAAGTCTTTATGGAAAACTCCATGAAACCCAGCACAGAACATTAGGTAGTAAGTGAAAGACCAGAGTAGAGTTTTCTGTTGTCACTCAGAGTGGGGGTGATACAAGTTGGAGTTCAAACACATAGGGATTTCTCCTGCAACCCAAGAAGGACTTGGCCTTGGGAATAAGAACCATTCCTAGGATTAAACACAAAAACAGGGGCGCCTGGGTGGCTCAGATGGTTAAGCGTCTGCCTTCGGCTCAGGTCATGATCCCAGGGTCCTGGGATTGAGCCCCACATCGGGCTCCTGGCTCAGCGGGGAGCCTGCTTCTCCCTCTCCCTCTGCCTCTCTCCCTGCTCATGCTCTCTCTCTCTCTCTCTGTATCTCTCTGTCTCAAATGAATAAATAAAATCTTTAAAAAAAAATAAACACAAAAACAAACTAGAGCAATAAATCATTCTTGAAAGAATAAAGCCTATTTGTTGCAACACTACCTGCCTGATAAGAAAATGTAAACATCTTTGCAAAAAGAAAACATTAAGATTCCTTTTTTTAAATTCATAAGTCCAGCATCCAATTAATAAATTATAATACATGGCAAAAATGAAGACTGAGTGACATCAAATCAATAGTAAAATAGGGAAAAATAGAGAAAAGACCAAAAGAAATTGGACTTTTCAGAAAATAATTTTAATTAATACATTTAAGAAAATAAGATAAATTTTGAGAAAAGATTTAAAACATGAAAATGCCCAGGGGCGCCTGGGTGGCTCAGTCGTTAAGCGTCTGCCTTCGGCTCAGGTCATGATCCCGGGGTCCTGGGATCGAGCCCCGCATCGGGCTCCCTGCTCAGCGGGAAGCCTGCTTCTCCCTCTCCCACTCCCCCTGCTTGTGTTCCCTCTCTTGCTGTCTCTCTCTCTGTCAAATGAATAAATAAAATCTTTAAAAAAATAAAAATAAAAAAAATAAAACATGAAAATGCCCAAATCAGAAATTATAGACATGAAAAAATCAACCACTAAAATTAAATTCTGGGCATAATATCATATAAGAAATAGCAGAGGGGTACCTGGTGCCTCAGTTGTTCAGCTCAGGTCATGGTTTCGGCTCAGGTCATGACCTCAGGGCCATGAGATCGAGTCCCTCCTCAGGCTCCACACTTGGCATCGAGCCTGCTTAAGATTCTTTCTCTCTCCATCTGCCCCTCCCCTATCTCTCTCCCTCTTGAAAGAAAGAGCAGAAAGCCTATAGAAAATATCCAAATTGAAGGAGGAGACCAAAACTGATAGGAAATAGAAAAAGAAAACTATAAAATACTATAGAAAATATCCAAATTGAAGGAGGAGACCAAAACTGATAGGAAATAGAAAAAGAAAACTGTAAAATACACCCGATACATGGGATTAGTCTCACATGAAAAAAAATTGTGGACAAATACTAGCCTTTTTTTTTAACCTGACATATTTCAAGAAACTCCAGGAATCCTAAGGGGAAAAATATCTTAGAAAGCTCCATCTAGGCAAATGATACACAAACAATTAAAAACCAAAGATAATAAATTAAGAGCATGCAGAGGGGAGGAAAAAAGATGAGTTACCTTGAAGAAAACAATAACAAACTGATGGCTGTTTTAATTATGTGAATGATTAAAAACAGAAGTCAATTAAATGATGTATCTAAAGTACTGAAAGAGGATAAAGAATATGCCATCCTAGAATTCTATCCCAAGGAGAATATGTCCCATAATTGAGAGCAATTCCCAGACATTTTCAGATTAATAGATCTGGAAGAATCTGTTGCCCATATACTTGCCTGTAAAATATATTAAAAGCTGAAAAATAATCTCAGATATAAAAATGAAACTGCAAAAAAATGAAGGACATAGGAAAAAGGAAAATATGAGGATGCCACAAGATAGGTTTTTGAGGAAGTGCACAGAAATTTCACTGAGGAGTTCTCTCAGAATCAACCCCTTAGGGGGAAGTGAAGATGCCGAATTGAGTAGAGGAATCTGGCTGCTGTAGGGGAACAACAAAGGCCTCAGCCAATCCTTCAGGCCCTACTAACCTTTTATCTTTCATTTTTCGCATGAGGCCTTCTCCAGGAATGAGGGGTGATTCTTGGGCAAGATGGCCCTCTTCCAAGGGCAAATGCTGTGAAGGAAAACCAAGTTTTGTGCTATTGGTTATTAACAATACCAGCAGCTGAGTGAGTGTTTCAGTCCCAAAGAAGTTAGATCTGGACAGTGCACCACCATGTCTATTATAGACCACCTCTTGGGCACTTGGATCTATTTATATCCTGTAAGTTCTGGTAGCAACTTCTTCAGGATTCTAGTAGGGTCCTCCCCCCACTCCACTGGATGATTTGTATGATGAAAATATTTATGGTATTAATTAGAGCCCTAACTATGGCAGCTGCTTTCTTGGCCAAAACTGATACTTACCATCCTTTTCATCTACCCGAGCTGAAGGCAGACGCTTAACTGACTGAGCCACCCAGGGGCCCCTGCAGGAGCAAATCTTTATGGCTGTCGGGAAATCATCATTTTTTTTAGATAGAATCTTATAATAAGGAAGAACTATAAAAGAAAAGAAAACTGATTAAATGGACTTCATGAAACTTAAGAACTTTTGTAGTTTATAAAAGGTTTAAAAATTAGGGGCGCCTGGGTGGCTCAGTCATTAAGCGTCTGCCTTCAGCTCAGGTCATGATCCCAGGGTGCTGGGATCGAGTCCCACATCGGGCTCCCTGCTCCGTGGGAAGCCTGCTTCTCCCTCTCCCACTCTCCCTGCTTGTGTTCCCTCTCTTGCTGTGTCTCTCTCTGTCAAATAAATAAATAAATAAAATCTTTAAAAAAAAAGTTTTAAAAATTAGTATCGTCTATCCTCTTAGAAGTGAGGGAGTAGCTACCTTGAAGGGTGTTGTGACCATAAGGGAGCACAAGGTAGGGGCTTCTGCAATGCTATTAATGTTCTTCTTGGCTATATAATATATATTTCTATAGGGATGAACACATTTTGGTTTCCATTTTCCATGCATTGGGCAAGAATTGGTCATTATGGGGCATCTGGGTGGCTCAGTGGTTAAGCGTCTGCCTTCTGCTCAGGTCATGATCCCAGGGTCCTGGGATCGAGCCCCGCATCGGGCTCCCTGCTCAGCAGGAAGCCTGCTTCTCCCTCTCCCACTCCCCCTTCTTGTGTTCCTTCTCTCGCCATGTCTCTGTCAAATAAATAAATAAAATCTTAAAAAGAAAAAAAAAAGAATTGGGCATTATTCCATGAATAACTCCAGTCTGGTCAAATAATGAATGCCATGTGGGGTGACAGAGCCTCAGTCCTGGTTGAATTACCAGGACTTTCTCTGGATGAGGTTGCCATGTTTATTCATTTACCATCAAAGCCAAGAGAGTCCCATGTGGATCATTTAGATGCCAAACATATGTTTGTGCATTTTATAACGGTAATCTTAGCTCCTCCCAACGATGGAAGCCTATGACGTGCCATGATGGTGACTCCTTTCCTTGCCTGATGGCTTGAGGAGCTCAAAACATTTGGGGGACAGTTACTATGTGCAAGTTAGTAGCATTACTGCTGTCTGGAAGTCAAAACCTCTAAATGTACAGAGTCTAGGATTGGTTTTTCTCAGCAGGCGCTGGCCCGTGTGGGGCTGAGATCATGGCAGGAATTTGAGGATTCATGACTGTCCAAAACCACCCTCTATCTGCCACATGATAATGGAAGTACCTATTCTAACCTCCTCCCAGGAAGGAGAAAACCAAGCTTTCTCATTCTTCTTGTTTAACTGTGAATGTTAAAGAGAACTATAGAACTAGAGGCAGGAAGTTGTGGTACTTTGCAGTACTTGGAAGAATGCCAGAATAAGTTACCTTCTCTGACCTGAAGTGGCACATAGGGGACTTGTGGGCGTGACACGTTTGCCACAACAGTCAGCCTCCTGTTCAGGCTTTCTTTCTCCCCAGCATTGCCAGGTTCCAGCTTGACTCCCATGACATGATCTGCTATTTACTGATGTGCATCGTGACTAAAGTGAAAAGAAAATCAATAAGCTGTCCATCCAACATCGGATGCTAATGATATTTGCCTTCTGGTCCAGCCACCTCCTCCATACTGCAGACTCCTGTTGCTGCTGCCAATGCCTATTATATGCTCACTGTCCTTCTTGGTGTGGGATAAGGAAAGTCAGGTATGCCACCAGGATTGCTTGTTTTCTTCTGACTTGCTATGCATTCTCATCCCCCCACCTAGATTTTGTATCTAGACTATCACTGGAAATAGTTGGAACAGCAAGAGGGCAGGATTTGGAATTTGGTAACCTAAGGCCATAATCTCCCAACAGCACTTTGGGCAAAGCATTATACACTCCGGGACATCAAGTCCCTCGGCTCTAAAAGGAAGGAGTTGTTTGTTTGTTTGTTTAAGATTTTATTTATTTGACAGAGAGAGACACAGCGAGAGAGGGAACACAAGCGGGGAGGTGGGAGAGGGAGAAGCAGGCCCCCCGCAGAGCAGGGAGCCCGATGCGGAGCTCGATCCCAGGGCCCTGGGATCATGACCTGAGCCGAAGGCAGACGCTTAACGACTGAGCCATCCAGACGCCCATAAAAGGAAGGAGTTTAATGGAGATATTACCAATTTCCGTTTCAACCAAATAATTTTGTGATTCTATAACCAAAGACATTTCAGGGATTTGAGTTTGCCAAAGATTTACCTAAGGGAAATGAAATCTTACATAATCTTAAAACTTTCTAAGGATGAGAGAGGCCTGATTCATTGCTATTATTTCTGCCACATGGCATCTATTTGACCACATCTGAGTTAATTATTCATGAATGGAATTGAGTTTAGTTAGTCAGCTGATTTCATGAACATGGTATAATGAAACACTATCTCATGACCATGACATAGGACCAAATATAGAAATTCACGCAACACATGAATTGGCCCTAGTTAAACCTCAGCTTCCTTTTCTATGAATTAGGGACATTACCTACCTCACAAGGTTTCCAGAAGATGACATAATTTAATATTTATAAATCACATAGCATAGTGCCTAGGCATATTAACCTTGCTGCTTTCCTTAGGTTTTGAACATAACCATGATTTCAGAGTCAGTAATCATGTATATAAACAGTAAGATCCATATTGACAAAGATTAGAAAGAATGTTCCTCTTCCCTTTGACTAATAAACCTCATAAGCCTGGCCATAAAAGTACAGAGTTCTAAACCTCCAGCTCTCTTACACATATGGTACCATACAAGCAAAGTGAAAACTGGGAAAATGGAATCCAAAATGTGTTCATCCCTATGGAAATATATATTATATAGCCAAGAAGAACATTAATAGCATTGCAGAAGCCCCTACCTTGTGCTCCCTTATGGTCACAACACCATTCTAGGTAGCTACTCCCTCACTTCTAAGAGGATAGACGATACTAATTTTTAAACTTTTTATAAAATACAAAAGTTCTTCAGTTTCATGAAGTCCATTTAATCAATTTTCTTTTCTTTTATAGTTCTTCCTTATTATAAGGCTCTAAGTAAAAAAAAAACAAACAAACTATGATTTCCTGACAGCAATAAAGATTTGCTCCTGCAGGGGCACCTGGGTGTCTCAATTGGTTACACTTCTGCCTTTGCTTTATGTCATGATCCCAGGGTCCTGGGATAGAGTCCCACATCTGGCTCCCTGATCAGCATGGAGCCTGCTTCTCCCTCGCCCTCTGCAGCTCCCCCTGCTGTGCTTTCTCTCTCTCTCTCTCTCTCAAATAAATAAAGAAAATCTTAAAAAAAAAAAAATTCACTCCTGTAATTATTTCATACTCTGTGGTTTTATTTATATGATCCATTTTGAGTAAATTTTTGCATTTAGTGTGATGTAAGGGTAAAAGTTTTTTTGTTGTTTTTTTCCAAATAGATATCCAGTCGTTCCAGCTTCATTTCATGAAAAGATGATTCTTTTAGTTTGACATCTGACACCTTTACTGAAAATCAATTGAATAAACAAACAAACAAACTACTTCTGGTGTCATTGTTCTATTCAATTCATCTATATGTCAATTTTTAATGTAAATATGACATTGTCATAGCTGCTGAAGTTCAGGTAGTGTGACTCCTCTAATGTTTTCTTTTTCAAGATTATGTTGTGTACTTTAAAACTTTTTGTACTTTCATAAAAGATTAGTATCAGATTGCATTTTTTTTTCTCTTTTATAATGCTGCTCATATTTTGACAGGGTTTGTGTTGAATCTACAGATAAATTTTGGCAGAACTGACATTTTAACAATAAAATGTAAATCTATGACTATCGCACTATCTCCATTTATTTAGCTCTTTTTAAATTTACCAAAGCAATATTTTCTTTTTTGTAGTCTGTGGTTCAAGCACACATTTTGCTATATTTATATCTTACGGATTTCATGTCTTGATATTATTATAAATGATATTGTTTTTAAAATTTATTTTTAAGTATTTATTACTAATATATATAAACAAAATTCATTAGTGATTATAAAACTTCCATGAGATGACTCTGCTATTTTATGTCTTAGTCTAGTAGGGTTTTTTTTGGGTTTCTTTTGGTAAATTCTTGGCAGATAATCTATGAATTAAGGCAAATGAGAGTTAGACAGATTCTTCCTCTCTAATCGTATGCTTTTAGATTATTCTTCTGAATCACTGGTAACTAGGACTTCCAATACAATACTGAGTAGAAGTGATGAGAGTATAACCTTGTATTATTAATAATATTAAGCAGATGATAGTCATTCTTTGATCTTTAAAGAATGATTTTGCTGTGGATATTTATTAAATGTCTTTTATCAATTTTAGGAAGGTCTTTTCTATTTTTTTTTAATTTTATTATGTTAAGTTCATCACCATACAATACATCATTAGTTTTTGATGTAGTGTTCCATGATTCATTGTTTGCGTGTAACACCCAGTGCTCCATTCAATATGTGCCCTCTTTCATACCCATCACCAGGCTAAACCATACTCCCACCCCTCCCCACTAGAACCCTCAGTTTGTTTCTCAGAGTCCATAGTCTCTCATGGTTCATCTACCCCTCCGATTTCACCCCCTTCATTTTTCCCTTCCTACTATCTTCTTTTTTTTAACATATAATGTATTATTTGTTTCAGAGGTACAGGTCTGTGATTCAACAGTCTTACACAATTCACAGCACTCACCATAGCACATACCCTCCCCAATGTCTATCACCCAGCCACCCCATCCCTCCCACCCCCCACCACTCCAGCAAACCTCTGTTTCCTGAGATTAAGAATTCCTCATATCAGTGAGATCATGATACATGTCTTTCTCTGATTGACTTATTTTGCTCAGCATAATACCCTCCAGTTCTATCCATGTCATTGCAAATGGCAAGATTTCATTCCTTTTGATGGCTTCATAATATCCCATTGTATATATATACCACATCTTCTTTATCCATTCATCTAGCAATGGACATCTTGGCTCTTTCCATAGTTTAGCTACTGTGGACATTGCTGCTATAAACATCAGGGTACACGTACCCCTCCGGATGCCTACATTTGTATCTTTGGGGTAAATACCCAGTAGTGCAGTTGCTGGATCATATGGCAGTTCTATTCTCAACTTTTTGGGGAACCTCCATAGTGTTTTCCAGAGTGGCTGCACCAGCTTGCATTCCCACCAACAGTGTAGGAGGGTTCCCCTTTCTCCGCATCCTCACCAACATCTGTCGTTTCCTGACTTGTTCATTTTAGCCATTCTGAATGGTGTGAGGTGGTATCCCATTGAGGTTTTGATTTGGGTTTCCCTGATGCCGAGTGATGTTGAGCACTTTTCCATGTGTCTGTTGGCCATTTGGATGTCTTCTTTGGACAAATGTCTGTCCATGTCTTCTGCCCATTTCTTGATTGAATCATTTGTTCTTTGGGTGTTGAGTTTGATAAGTTCTTTATAGATTTTGGATATGAGCCCTTTATCTGATATGTCATTTGCAAATATCTTCTCCCATTCTTTCGGTTGTCTTTGGTTTTGTTGACTGTTTCTTTTGCTTTGCAAAAGCTTTTTATCTTGATGAATTCCTGATAGTTCATTTTTGCCCTTTTTTCCTTTGCCTTTGGCAATGTTTCTAGGAAGAAGTTGCTGCAGCTGAGGTCGAGGAGGTTGCTGCCTGTGTTCTCCTTTAGGATGTTGATGGATTCCTGCCTCACACTGAGGTCTTTCAACCATTTGGAGTCTATTTTTGTGTGTGGTGTAAGGAAATGGTCCAGTTTCATTCCTCTATATGTGGCTGTTCAATTTTCCCAACACCATTTGTTGAAGAGACTTTTTTCCATTGGACTTCTTTCCTGCTTTGTTGAAGACTAGTTGGCCATAGAGTTGAGGGTCCATTTCTGGGCTCTCTATTCTGTTCCATTGACCTTTGTGTCTGTTTTTGTGCCAGGACCATACTGTCTTGATGATGACAGCTTTGTAATAGAGCTGGAAGTCCGGAATTGTGATGCCGCCAGCTTTGCTCTTTTTTTTCATCAGTCCTCTGGCTACTCAGGGTCTTTTCTGGTTCCAAACAAATTTTAGGATTATTTGTTCCATTTCTTTGAAAAAAGTTGATTGTGTTTCGTTAGAGATTGCATTAAATGTGTAGATTGCTCTAGGTAGCATTGACATCTTCACAATATTTGTTCTTCCAATCCATGAGCATGGAATCTTTTTTCCATTTCTTTGTGTCATCCTCAATTTCTTTCATGAGTATTTTTTGTTTTCTGAGAACAGATTCTTTGCCTCTTTGGTTAGATTTATTCCTAGGTATCTTATGGTTTTGGGTGCAAATGTAAATGGGATCGACTCTTTAATTCTCTTTCTTCTCTCTTGTTGTTGGTGTATAGAAATGCCACTGATTTCTGTGCATGATTTTTATATCCTGCACTTTACTGAATTCCTGTATGAGTTCTAGCAGTTTTGGGGTGGAGTCTTTTGGGTTTTCCACATAAAGTATCATATCATCTGCAAAGAGTGAGAGTTTGACTTCTTCTTTGCCGATTTGGATGCCTTTTATTTCTTTTTGTTGTCTCATTGCTGTAGGTAGGACTTCTAGTACCATGTTGAATAGCAGTGGTGATAGTGGACATCCCTGCCGTGTTCCTGACCTTAGGGGGAAAGCTCTCTGTTTTTTCCCATTGAGAATGATATTCACTGTGGGTTTTTCATAGGTGGCCTTTATGACATTGAAGTATGTACCCTCTATCCCTATACTCTGAAGAGTTTTGATCAAGAAAGGATGCTGTACTTTGTCAAATGCTTTTTCTGCATCTATTGAAAGGATCATATGGTTCTTGTTCTTTCCTTTATTAATGTATTGTATCACATTGATTGATTTGCGGATGTTGAACCAACTTTGCAGCCCAGGGATAAATCCCACTTAGTCGTGTTGAATAATCCTTCTAATGTACTGTTGGATCCTATTGGCTAGTATTTTGGTGAGAATTTTTGCATCTATCTTCATCAGGGATATTGGTCTGTAACTCTCCTTTTTGATGGGGTTTTTCTCTCGTTTGGGGATCAAGGTAATAGTGGCCTCATAAAACAAGTGTGGAAGTTTTCCTTCCATTGCTATTTTTTGGAACAGTTTCAGAAGAATAGGTATTAATTCTTCTTTAAATGTTTGGTTAGACTTCCCCTGGGAAGCCATCTGGCCCTCGGCTCTTGTTTGTTGGGAAATTTTTTTTTAAATTTTATTTATTTATTTGACAGAGAGAGAGAGAGAGACAGCAAGAGAAGGAACACAAGCAGGGGGAGCGGGAGAGGGAGAAGCAGGCTTCCTGCAGAGCTGGGATCCTGATGCAAGGCTCGATCCCAGGACCCTGGGATCATGACCTGAGCCGAAGGCAGCCACTTGACCGACTGAGCCACCCAGGTGCCCCTGTTGGGAGATTTTTGATTACTGCTTCAATTAACTTAGTGGTTATAAGTCTGTTCAGGTTTTCTATTTCTTCCTGGTTCAGTTTTGGTAGTTGATACATCTCTAGGAATGCATCTATTTCTTCCAGATTATCTAATTTGCTGGCATATAGTTGCTCATAATATGTTCATATAATTGTTTGTATTTCTTTGGTGTTGGTTGTGATCTCTCCTTCATTCATAATTTTATTTATTTGGGTCATTTCTCTTTTCTTTCTGATAAGTCTAGCCAGGGGTTTATCAATCTTATTAATTCTTTCAAACAATCAACTCCTAGTGTCATTGATCTGTTCTATTTCATTGATTTCTGCTCTGATCTTTATTATTTCTCTTCTCCTGCTGGGTTTAGGCTTTATTTGCTGTTCTTTCTCCAGCTCCTTTAGGTGTAGGGTTAGGTTGTGTACTTGAGACCTTTCTTATTTCTTGAGAAAGGCTTGTATTGCTATATAATTTCCTCTTAGAACTGCCTTTGCTGCATCCCAAAGATTTTGAACAGTCATGTTTTCATTTTCATTGGTTTCCATGAATTTTTTAAATTCTTCTTTAATTTCCTGGCTGACCCATTCATTCTTTAGTAGGATGCTCTTTAGCCTCCAAGTATTTGAGTTCTTTCCGACTTTCTTCTTGTGACTGAGTTATAGTTTCAAAGCATTGTGGTCTGAAAATAGGCAGGGAATGATCCCAATCTTTTGGTACCAGTTGAGACCTGATTTGTTACCTAGGATGTGTTCTATTCTGGAGAATGTTCCATGGGCACTAGAGAAGAATGTGTATTCTGTTGCTTTGGTATGGAATGTTCAGAATATATTTGTGAAGTCCATTTGGTTCAGTGTGTCATTTAAAGTCTTTATTTCCTTGTTGATCTTTTGCTTAGATGATCTGTCCATTTCAGTGAGGGAGGTGTTAAAGTCCCCCACTATTATTGTATTGTTGTTGATGTGTTTCTTTGCTTTTGTTATTAATTGGCTTATATAA
>NC_058408.1:132472336-132518412 GCF_002201575.2 Neomonachus schauinslandi | reverse complement strand
AGACGAAATCCAGGTCTCCTACTCCTCCGCCATCTTGCTCCGCCCCCATGTGGCTTTTTTTACTCCCCCACACCACTATTCAACAAAGAAAATACAAGTTCTGTCTTACTTGAGCATTCAGATAAAACTGGGAAATAGTTCATTTAGTCTCCTAGTGATATCCAAGTACAAGGACGGGAGGGAAATAAAGTCTTCAGTGAAATTCAGGCTTCATGCTGAACCAAAATTCTAATTTTATCTAAGAAGGGGAGATTGAATAATTAGGATATGACCCCAAAATCAGTGGAGAATGGCTAATTAGGTGTCAACAAAAAAAATCAGCCACAGAGACCATCAAAGGCTTCTAAGCAAATAGTGATGTAATTAAATTGTAAGAGAAAGGAATGTATATTATGCATATTTATAGAATCACCAGATATTTCAAAATACATTATGTAACTACTTAAACTTTATTTTTTCAAGAGAAGCCAAAGCTAGATATACTATATATAAAAAGTAAATGTGGCTCAGTAAAATATATAATACAAGGGATAAATGCTGTAAGTAATCAATCAGGAAGCAGTGAGTTTTATATGAAGAAAGGCTATCACTGAAGGCTTCATGGAGGAGGTGAGACTAGAACATGATGGGTAGGATTGGGCTGGTAGATCAGAATGGTGAGCGCTCTGTAAGTAAAAAAAGAGCCTTGATTTTTCCTTAATAAATGGACAACCTTAGAAGTAGCCAGGTAGCAGATTTCAAGTATAATGTAATCTGGGTTATTCATAAAAAAGAGTAATTAGTTATAAGATGCAGATGACAAATAGATGCATGACCATCAGGGGTTCTTCAACACAAGGGATTCTTCCTGGGCATTGGAGTAAATATCTACTCTGTATAAGACACCATGCTACACACTTCATATTGAATTTAGTTTTCACAGTTTTGTTCTGTTGAGCATAATATCAGCCCTACTGTGTAAATGAGGATATACTAGTGGATAAATGTGAAAGTAATTTTATTAGAGCACTCACTCCTCAGTGATTTAATCCCTGGCATCTGACACCTCAACCCCTTGTTGAGCAGAAGGTACAGGGAAGTTCTGGTGAGAAATGGCAACTGTTACCTTATTCCCTCTCACAGACTGCCAAGTGATTACCAAATACAAGCTCACAGCTCCTTCTGATATGCAGATTACATGGAGGTTCTGCCATATTCAGCATGTTGCCTTCCAGGTCATTGTGATGGTTTTGTGGATCCCACCCCACCAGAGGGAGAACAACAGAGTAGGTATGAGAGTTCATTATAAGGGCAATTTCTGGAAATGATTTGATCACTTTGTTTATACTCCATGACTAAAGCTCAGTCCTACGCTACACCTAATGGCAAAGTGTGGGTCACACCCACACTCTTCTTCTTCACTATGGTCTCCTACCTCCTGTCAAGATGGAGGGAGACACAAATCACTGAAGAATTTCGTGAGAAATATATTTTCTCACAACCCTAAGCATGCATGTAAATTTCCGTGCTCACAGAACTGATAATTCTGCTCTGCTTTAGGAGGTTCATCCAGAAGTGAGATGTTGGGAAGAGCACTTGGAAATTGATAGGTTTTCTCTCCTTTACAGCTCCCTCAAGGAAATCAGAAGTGCTTGTTTTGACAGTGGTACAAGGAGATAAAGAAAAGATTTTATGTTACACGACTTGGCGTAATTTCTTCATTGCCCACAGAATAAAAAAACAAAATCCTGAATTTGGCTTTCAGGGTCTTCAGTTAGCTTTTCTTGCTTGCTATCCAATCTTATCCTTGAAAATGCAAGTTTTCCTCTGTTCCTGCCCCATGATTTCCTAAAATCACATTTTTACTCACCTTACTTCATTTTTCTATAATGGTCTTCACCCTTACCTTATGACTGCCATATTTCTAAAATCCAGTCCCTGGTTCTCCCAACTGGGCATTCATATTCTCTCTCTCTCTTTCTCTCTCATTCCCTTACTCTTTTCTTCCCTCCTTCTCTCCTTCCCTCCCTACCCCTTCCCCTAAACCTTTGTAGCCACTTTACTTTTCCCCTGTACTATAATCTTTTCTGAACTTACTTTATCACCCCTATTGAATGCTATATTCTTTTAGAGAGATCTGGACTTCTACAACACATGGAATTAGGTGTCTAATGCAAACATCTATATCTCCAAGGCCCTGGGAAACCAAGCTACATGCTAAGTAGGTATGCTTGACTAATAGGGGTGCCTGGGTGGTGCAGTTGGTTAAACCCAACTCTTGGTTTCAGCTCAGTTCTAATCTCAGAGTTTCTCTTTCCCTCTCTCTCTCCTTCTGCCCCTCCCCCCCAAAATAAATAAATAAATCTTTAAAAAAAATAGATATGCTTGAGAGCCCTTGAGATAATAAGTATTCAAAAACATTTGTTGAGTTTTGTTTTCTTGCTTACTTGATTTTTGAGGCCACTGTAACATTAAAATTTTTTCATTATTAATGCATTAATTAAAACTGATACCAAATATATATCATTTGTTACTGTTTTAGTGTCCTATTTAGTATACTGTTTTAGTTATCTCTATCACAGACTTAATGATTAAACAAAAAAATTAATGTCTTATAATTCTGGCGGTCAGAAGTCTGTAAAGAGTCTCAGTGAACAGAAATCAAGGTTCTGGCAAGACTACATACCTTCTAGAGGCTCTGAAGAATCCTTTTCCTTGCCTGTTCTAGCTTCTAGAGATTGCCTGCCTTCATTAGCTTCTTCCTCCATTTTCAAACAAGCAGCAGAGCATCTTCTAACTTCTCTAATTATAATCCCTGTATCCACCTCCCCCCACCATCTCAAGATCCTTAATCACATCTGCAAAATCTCCTTTGCCATGTAAGGTAACATAAACACAACTCCAGGGATTCGGATGTGGACATCTTTTCCATTATTCTCTTGACCAAAATAAATGTGTGGCCTAGCTGAGGATTTGTAATTAGATTTTTTATAGCATTTCCTCTTAGAATAAGAAAGAACTGCAAATCACAACTCAGGACTCTCACTCTTGGTATCACCAGGAGAATGTTGGGTTTGGTCCTAATACGTAAGAAGTAAAAATAATATTGAGATGTATTTTCAAAGCTCTCAGATAAAGATAAAAAAAGAAACTTTTTCATTTTGATGCCGTAAAACATTATTCAGTTGACTACTAAAACACACTTAATCATGGTACATTTATAAAGCCATGAAATATTTACAACCCAATGCCTAAGGCGGATATCATATACTATATTCCTTCCACAGTTGAGCAAATCATGGATACAAACACACAAATTGGTGCTTTCAAGCATGTTAGTGAAAACAAACCTTTCTTTAAAAGTTGTTTTTTTTTATTTGGCAGTTTTTTTCATTCCGAAATAAACCATTTTCAAGATACTTCTGAAATGACATAGATAAACCTTGCTTTTAAAATTCTTTTTCAGCTAGCATTCAGTCTTTTGGCTCTACTATTTCCATACAGATACGATGATCTAACTGTTCTTTACCAGATATAGTATGGTTAAGCCATGCCATGACATATAATTTAAGTAGATACCTTTAGGTGTACTTTTGAGCGTGTACATTTATAGATTTCTCTATCTATGAATAGAGAGGTATAGTTATAATTATTTTCCCTAAGCTGATTTTTCTAGAGCTCTAAAAAGCTCTTCACTACTGTTTTGGTGCTTCTAGCTCTAGCTACATAAATGCATTTGTAATCCTTGTGAAGCCCTAAGTTGATGACAATTGGCACAAACACACACACACACAAGTCATATAGGAAACTTTACTTTGTAGACTATTTAAATTGTTTTACTAACTTTTATCTTGTATGTATTTACCTTTTTGTATTATAATGATTCTACTTTATGGTCTATAACCATTATTCTTTCTTTACTTTTTTCATTATAAGCAGTTGTCACAAATATAGTTACATGGTATTTGATCAATATTTATAAAGTAAATAGAACATTATTTATGAAAGCAAGTACTATGTACTGAGTGTTGTACCAGGTTCTGGAATACAATATGAAGAAAAATGACATCGCCCCTTCCCTCATGGAGCTTATAGGAATCTAGTAGGGAATACAGATATTAGGTCAAATTATCACAGAAATGGAGACTCACAGCTGTGATGAGTGATAAGAAGGAGAGGCATGTAATGGTATGATGGTTTATGAAAGCTCATCAGGAAGGTCGGGGAGAGCTCCCCTGAGAAAATATATTTAAATTAAGACCTGAACAATAAATGGTGTGTGACCAGGTGAAGAAGAGAGAAGATAAGCATTCCACGCATGGAGAACAGCATGTGCAAATGCCCATGTGGGAAGCCACAAGCTGCTGGAAGAAGGGTGGTGAAATTGGAACAAAGATATGTGGGGTCAACACGATGAGGGGTAAGTACATAGCAGAAGGGTGACATCAGATGATGCAGCCCCTAACTGTACTACAGGGCCTTTATTCTAAGAGCTATCAGAAGCTATGGAAAGATTCTAAGCAGAAGGGCAACATGGTCAGTTTGGATTTCAAAACCGGTATTTGGGAATTTAAAACTAATGTGCAAATTTTTGAAGACCATGGTACAAAGGAAGGAAGGCAGTAGAACTTCAAGATCAGAAGAGGGAAATATTAAGTAAAAGATCATAATAATATTCATACAGCCTCATTTATTTCTCTCTTAACTGTTTGCCAGTCATTTTGTTAAATTGTCATGTTTGATCCTCAAAGAAAAGTCCATTTCAAATCAATCCAAGTATATTCTTGGCAGCCTAACCTCTTACTGGCCTTTTGCCTTGCATAGGTATTATCTTTTTAGTGAAAAAAAGAGAAGTAATGTAGAGAAGGTCAGCATTATGTGACCAGTTATTTGAAAGTATGGTGTTTATGTCACTGGTCATTAATTATTTCATTCAGCATGAGCTGGAGACTAGAGCTCAGAGGCGATCTGGTGGGCAGAGTCCCAGGGCTTTGTATACTAACCAGTTTCACATTGTTGTTAAGTTCCAGACTCCTTACTATGATGACCGTTTTGTGAATGTGGATCTTTGTTATAGAGGACCAGTTGGCAGAGTGCCACTACCCTTGCAGAATCTCAGAGCATATGACTTATTGAACACAGGGCAATGGCATTGTTTTTATAAAGGATGAACAGTGCGTTTGCTTATCATCTAGGATATGATACCCAATACAGCTCTGAATTTCTAGTTCATGCTACAGACCTATCTATTATGTTATATAGCTTAATAAATAAGGATTTCACCCAATCGTGATTTTAATCACCTTTTCATGGTCCATGAGATTGACATTTGGATTATAATTTAACTATGAGTACTCTTTATGTGCCAAAGGCATTCTAATTAAATATTTGAGTCTATTATTCCTAATTTCTATCCTCCCTACTAACATACCATCTCTTGACACAGAGTCTAATTATTTGCTGGCTCTACCATGTCTGTGTATCCAAACACAACTCATTGGCTTTTTCTTGTCCTTTTCTTCAGCTGAAATCCCTCCCAAACTTCAAGGTCATACTACTAACATCCAATGAGTTTTTGCCGAATACTGCTCTTTAGATGGTTCTAATAGTTTTTTCCTCCAAATCCTCAAATCTTCCTGCCTCTCAAATGAATCGTGTCACACAATGCCTGCTATAAGACACTTTAGATATTAAGTTAGGCAGAGATTTCCACCCTCCCTCCACAGATGTACCTAGAGCAGCATGTTGTAGATGCTTAATATATTGAGTTTAACTTTAACAGAGTTAAGAAGAGTCTCTGAGACCGCTCACTTGAGGCAGTATCTTTCCACATTGCCTTGACTCTACAGGAAAACATTTTTCTTATGTTAAAGCTGGGCCAGGTCTCCTTGCTGCCAAGCTAATAATAAACATAAATCTAGGATTCTTAACTGAGAGAAGCTTTTCCGCTGAAATGATTTCAATCCTAAGTGTTAAAATGTGTGAAAATAGCCAAAAATAACAATGAATGTCAATTACTGTATATAAGGGGCTTCTTTTCCACTTCTTTTTTTTTTTTTTTTTAGCAGTTAGTTTTGTGTTCTCATAGAAACACACTATGAGAGGAGCAAGTCTGGCTTGGTTGGTTGGTTGGTTATTAGTTTGTTTGTTTCATTACCTGCATAAGAAAATCTTCAACTCTCTAGTATAATAGTTGTTCTAAAGAGCATAAATAGAGGTTGTGATATGGACTTTAAAAGTTCATAGTGTAGAGGAAAATAAACTACCTAAATCAATCAACCTATTAAGAAAGGAAGTAATGAACACCTATTTCCTCTACCAGGTCCTGGGCCGCATTCAAAAAATGTGACTATTTCCATAGCATTTACTATATGGAGAACAATGTCCTAAGTACTTTACATACATCACCCTCTTTGATTTTCCAACAACATTATGAGTATGGTTCTTTAATTACTGCCATAGCTCCCATTTTATAGACTGAACTGAGGTACAGAGAGTTGGTCATCTACTTTGCGGTAGGTATCTACCACAAGTCACACAGCTAATAAACTGTGGAGGTGAGCTATGAGATCAAATAGGTCTAAGGATTCTGATACAGTTATGTGGTAAAGCATAAGAACTTCCAAAATAAAGGAGATAAAAGCACTTCAGATACATTAGAACTCTTGTTCCAAGGTATAAAATAGAGAACATAATAAAATTGGATAGAAGACAGATTAGTGTGATTTAAGCTGGGGAGTTGGGAAAACCCTTTAAGTGATGACAATAATATGGACTTGAATTTGGCTTTGAAAATAAAAACTTAGGCCCTCAGCCTAATGCTATCTTCTTAGAAACCTCTGTGCCATGAGAGCCAAGTGGAGGAAGAAGTGAATGTGCAAGCTGAAATGAAAAAGAAGGAAGATGAGGCAGAGGTCCAAGTGAAGTGATAGCTTGTGCATCCATGGAAGCCATAGGAGCAGAAATAAGGAAATCCAGAGGCCAGGGATGCTGGTATAAATTATTGGACTGCATGTCCACTTTCTACAACTTGAATCAATGGATCAAAAACATCCATTGGTCTCTGATCACAGTGACCACCTGTGAGAGACCTATCTTGCTCTCATATTAAAATAGTCTGTTTTGGTCCTTTGCCCTGGACCTGTGACTTTTGGGACTAAAGTCTGTCATTACTGCCATACTCCCAATTTATAGACTAAAGTCCCAAAAGTGGGACTTCATACATTTGTGGCTAAATGTAACACGTGTACAATAAATCATGTCTTCTGCTGTCTTAGCTGAAGGAAAAAGTCATTCAAAAAATAGAAAAGAGAAGAAAAGAACACAAAACAAAATGAAAGATTTAGCTCCCCTCAGAGGGAAGGAAGAAACCACTGCAGGTAGAAAAGGAAAGATAGAATTAGGAAAGGCAGGAGCAGGACCAAGCCTAGTGTCTAGAGAGAGGCAGTGGAAGAAGGTTGGTTCAGGACTTACATCAGGCCAGACCCTGAGCTTACTTGTTTTTTAATGTTTTCATTTTTAAAAATATTTTCATTTCTATATAATTTCAAACTTAGAAAAGGTAAAAGAATAGTGCCTGAAAAATATACCTTTAACCCAAATTTTCCAACTTATAGACATATTGTCACATTTGCTCTGTGTATGTATGTGCATATGTGTACACACACCTTTCTTCTGATCCACTTGAGAGCAAATTGGAAGGACTGTGTTCCTTTATCTCAAATTCTGTGATGTATAATTACTAATAAGTTTATTTTCTTATATTAATTACCATGGTACAATTTTTAAAATCATGAAACCTACATTAATACAATATTATTAACTAATTTGCAGGCCATAATCAAATTATGTCAAATGGCCAAATAACGCCTTTCATAGGTATTTTTCATTAGGTCCAGGATCTAATGAAAGATTGAGCATTGTATACATGTCATAACTCTTTGGTTCTTTTTAATCTGAAAAAGTTTTCAATCTTTTTTTTTTTTTCTCATGACCTTGACATTTTTATAGAGCAATTATTTGTTAGGTTGCCCCATAATTTGGGATTGTCTGGTGTTTTCTTACGATTAGGTTCAGGTTATATAATTTTGGCAGAAAATGGCAGAAAAGATTCTGTGTCTCTATCAGTACATCACATTAAGGGTTACAAAATGTCAATTAGTTCCAACATTAATGGTGTTAGTTTTGATCATATAGAAGTGTGAATTCAATCAAGAAACATAAAATACTAGAAGGTTAAACAGGAGAGGTTTAACATAAAGAATTATTAGCTGTGATAAAAGAGTAAATATTAGACAAACTATAACTACAAAGAAAATCTATATGGTATTTTAGGTGGAGGGAGAGTACCCATGAAAGTACAAACTTAGAAGTTCAGACCTCTTTGGAGAAGGTGTGGTTCATCCCACAAGATAGCAGAGAAGTTTCCTGGTTTAGCCAGTTTGGAGCTGGTTTGGACTTGCTGGGTAAACAATAAATGATCCTCCAGAGAGCTGGCAGAGATAGGAGGCCATCAAAGCATGCAGGACATATGGGGGCTTACAAATCTGTGGGATCACTCATGACACAGGTAGGCAGCTTGCAGAAAGTTCCATTGGTAGTTTGGCCTTCACTTCTAGAGAGCTATAGAGCAATTGTCACAAGCTGAAGCTGCAATATCATGGAAATATTACATTCTGGCATTCTGGACTCATGTGGGGGCACAGTCTACTAGATATCTATGTGTGTGTGTGTGTATATATATAGGTATAGGTATATGTATATATGTTTTTTCATACTGATATTTAGAATTCCAATCTAACGCAATATGGTATATTAAAGTATTCTCCTCTTTCATATTTGTAACTACCTTCTCCAACAATGAGAATTCTTGCTCCCATTACATTCTATATAGTTACTCAATTCCTCAATCCTAGAATATATGGCAGTAGCCTCATAACAGCAAATACACCATCAACAAAAGTAAACCTATTAGAGTTACCTATTTGTGATTCTTTTTGCCCTTATTTTTGGTAGAATGTTTATGCTTATACAATGAAATTCACCAACATTAAGTGTGAAATTCAAGGATAATGCATAAATGTTTATCACCCCAGAAAATTCATTTGTGCCCTTTATCACTCACTCAGTCATGCCTCCAGCCAAATAAAATATTTCTTTGAATATTAAGTTTGCCTGTTTTAGGATGTCATACAAATAAAATAATACTGCATGTACTTTCTTGTGTCTGGATTCTTCCACTTAATATAATGCTATAAGATTTATCATGTTGTTGTGTATAACAGTAATATACACTTTTTTATTGCTAAGTATCATTCCATTATTTAAATACATGACAATTTGTTTAGATAGTCTTCTGTTTATGTGTTTCTGGGTTGTTCCCATGTTTCCAGTTGTTAATTTTTATGAATAAGACCACTATAAATATTCTTGCATGGACCTTTGTGTGGACATATATTTTCATTTATCTTAACCAAGTACCTAGGAGTATATTCATGTTTACCTTTATAAGAAACCTTCCAAATATTTCTCCATTTTCAGTACTCCCATCAATGACTGAGCATGCCAGTTGTACCATGTCAGTGTCAGCATCTGCTGTTGTAAGACTTTTTTTTGTTTTTGCCATCCTAGTAGATGTGACATACTATATCTGTGAGGATTTAGTTTGCACTTACTGGCAAAAACCAGTATTATTTCATGAGATTATTTGTCTATCAGAACATTGTTATAAACTACATGTTTGTATCCATGAAATTTTTATGTTGAAGACCTACCCCCCATGTGACTATATATTTGGAGATGAAGCCTTTAAGGAAGTAATTAAGGTAAAATGAGGTCATAGTGTCCTTATAAGAAGAAACACCGAAGTCCTTTTTTCCCCTGCTCCATCACTCTCTCCACTTCCATGTACTGAGAAAAGGTCATGTGAGCACAAAGTGAGAAGATGGGTAACTGCAACCCAAGGGGAGAGTCCTCACCAGACACTAACGCTGTTGGCACCTTGGTCTTGAACCTCCAGTCTCCAGAATTGTGTGAGAATAAATTCTTGTTGTTTTAGTCACCCAATCTGTGTTTTTGTTGTTGTTGTTGTTATGGCAGCCCAAGGTGACAAATACAGATCTCTTTTTTTGCGAAGTATCTATTCAATTTCTTTGTCCATGTATTTTATTTGGGTTGCTTGCCTTCTTATTGTTGATTTATAAGAATTTCATCATAATTCTATCTCAGGTAAGTGGTATGGGATCATAATGGCTGCCGTACTGGATTTTTTAACACATGCTGAGTACTGAACTATGTGCTTTCTGTACTTTATCTTATTTAAACCTCAAAACAATGCTATGAGGGAAATTGCTGTTTTATTTCCTTAAGATCCGGCACAAGGCTCTATGTTACCCAGATGGACTAATTCCATTCCTGACTTTTACTAACCAAAGTTATGTTGATTAATAAAGAGATAGTTTTGTCTTTTTATATATTTTTCATTTTTAGAATTCTTCATAATTTGTCTCATATTGCATATTAACTGATATGTAGAAATATGTGTATGTGTGTTAGTATGAATGTGTGTAGAAGGCACTTAATAATGCATACAATTTCATCACAAGTTGCTTTTGTGTTTCACTTCTCTATTGCTGTATAACAAACCACCCCATAATTTAGTTCGTTAAAACAATGATTACTGTTATTCCCTATTCCTGTGGGTTTACTGGGCAGTTCTTGTGTTGATCTCACTTGTAGATCACTGGACTCACTTGTGTGGTTGAAATCAGATATGGCTTGAAAGGCAGGTGGTCTCAAAGGACCTTACTCACCTGTCTGTCACTGTGTTGCCTATGGGCTGGGATGCCTCAGTTCTTCTCTGTGATGCCTTTCGTTTCCCAGTAGGAGAGATCAGCTTTCATGTGGCATGAAGATCTCAGGGCAGCCTAACAACAGGGAAAGTGCTAATGTGTACTTGTCAAGTCTTACTTTGTTGATGGCCCTTGCCCAAAGCAAACCACATGGTCAAGTTTGAGTAAATGTCTGAGGGGACTTGAATGCACCTCTTGATGAAAGATGTGGGTGTCTCAAAGTGTACCTGAGTGATTTTAATTTAAAGAAGTGACCAATTAGGGGTGCCTGGGTGGCTCAGTTGGTTAAGATTCTGACTCTTGATTTTGGTTCAGGTCATGATCTCAGGGTTGTGAGATGGAGCCCTGTGTCTGGCTCTGTGCTGGGTGTGGAGCCTGCTTAAGATTCTCTTTCTCCCTCTCCCTTTGCCCCTTCCACTTCCTCCCTGCCCTCCCCACCCCCTGGCTCATGCTCTCCCTCTCTCTCTCTCTCAAAAATATTAAAAATAAAAATAAAGAAGTGACCAAGTGATGACATGGAGAG
The DNA here is from genome assembly GCF_002201575.2 of Neomonachus schauinslandi. Classification (NCBI taxonomy): domain Eukaryota; kingdom Metazoa; phylum Chordata; class Mammalia; order Carnivora; family Phocidae; genus Neomonachus; species Neomonachus schauinslandi. The sequence goes on along the minus strand of NC_058408.1, from coordinate 132,507,060 downwards.
TCCAGTGTTGTTGAAAGACAAATTTAATGTAACTTGTTGTTTCCCTAGAAATGAGAGGCAAGGCACATCACGCAAGTCACAAAGGAAAAAACAGTCTCAATCAGAGGCAGAAAGAAGAAAGGGAAACACATAGGTCATAGCCTTTATTGGGGTTTCTGCAAGAAAGATAAGGCAGAACAGGGTAAACATCTTAGGATTGGCTAGTTTGAATAATTTTCCTGTGGGCTCTGGTGTTTAGTTTAGAAGCTGTCCCTAATTGTCTGGTACCTGTCCCTGAGTTGATTTAGGGCTGGAGAAATATTGGCTTAATGTGTGGAAGTTAGATAAAAGAGATGGTTGAGGATAGAGATTCCAGGTTGATTGGTTTGTAAATGAAAGGCAGGTCACCAGCAAGCTGTTCACCATATAGAAGGAAGTAGTTAGCCCTGGGAGGGACAATGTCTCTTCAGCAAGCAAGGGTCCCCCCAAATGTCAAAATGTCATAAGATATAGAAAACTAAGGATATGATTAATACACTGGAGAAGATTTTGTGCACACTATTAATCCACTTTTAGTTGAAGAACCCCAAGCATCAGTGTTCTGTGTAGCCCCTGTCAGAAAAGTGCTAGGTAAATCTCCTTCTCTACAAATAACAATAGTAACAAATAATGTTTATTGAGAGAGTACTATGTGCCAAACATGTCACAGATGTCATCATGACTTAAAGGAATGATCATTATTAATTCTCACATAAATCTTATAATATAGGCACTATTATAATCTCTACTTTCCAGATAAGTAAACCAGAATTATAACAATAGAATTTTTTTTCTTTTGGATCTCAGAAGCAGAAAGTTGAATTAACCATTCTCTTTAGTGCAGAACACATTATAATGGTTGACCTGTGCAATAAAAACAAGTTTCAATCAGGGGACTTGCCTGGCATTGGGCCGGGGTTGGGCTTCCTCTAACATCTGTTCATCAACGTCTTAACAGTTATCCTAACAAAATACAACCTTTAAAAAATATTGAATAGGGATCGTTCTTTTGGAGAATTTGTACTGAATTTCTGGCCTTTGTGTGACTCTATAGCTTACACATTTAATCACCAAGGTCAACTGTCCTAAATAATTAGCTGTAGAGAACATTTCTTATCATTGCTCACTCTGTGTATTCTCTCCTTTATCAGAGAAGGTACGCATTTCCATAGTTTAAGTAATTCCAATTTAATTTCAAATTTAACTCCCTTTGCTCATCTTTATTGTGCTAAATCAGTCAAAGCTTCTTGGTCATAGACACATTTCCAACCAATTGAATGAAAAAATAAATGTGTGTGAGAGTACATAAAAATGTTTCTTCTAGACTGCTTAGTTATCTGTCTCCATCTGTATTCCTCTAATTCTCTCCTTGTTTGGGGTTTTTTTGTTTTGTTTCATTTTTTTTTTTTGGAAAGTAACATTTGTACACTTTACAAAACCATTTATTTTCTTTACTTCTCTAAGTGCCAATCTAGAGGCCATTTCTGCGTATCTGAGATTTTTTTCCTTTGCTCATTTCCCACTTTTCTTTTTAAAATGGTAACTTCATGGGGGCGCCTGGGTGGCTCAGTTGGTTAAGTGACTGCCTTCGGCTCAGGTCATGATCCTGGAGTCCCGGGATCGAGTCCCGCGTCGGACTCCCTGCTCAGCGGGGAGTCTGCCTCTCTCTCTGACCCTCCCCCCTCTCATGCTCTCTATCTCATTCTCGCTCTCAAATAAATAAATAAAATCTTTTAAAAAAATGGTAACTTCATGAAGCAGGTGGTTCCTCCTGTCGTAATTACATTCCCTGAATTTTCTGGGTGCAGTTCTAAGAATTACTGCAGAAACTTTAGTGGTGAAGACAAGAGAAGTGAACACCATTGCCTCCTCATCTTGGAGGCTCAGGTCTACAAGAAAGATCTCAGGAAATGCTCCACTTTTGCTGCTTTCAGGGCTTTCAGTAGACAGCATCATCTCCTTCGCATTAGAACCAGGAGAGAGAGTCTTGGGGGAAAAAAAGAAAAGTCAAAAGCTAAGAAACCAGGTATATCCTCATGTTTTATGGATTATAGTACTAAGAGCACTAAACAAACAATAACACTAGCAATATTATACCACACAGATATGCCAGAATCCCACCTGGAATTAATTTAAAAATATTTTTTAACAGCAACCACCAACATCAACCCACAAAAACTGAAACATATTGAGATTGGATAAAAATTAAGACCTTCTGAGAGGTGTCTAAGACATAAAACAAATGCATTCATGATTACATTTTATTTTTCTAGCCTAAAAGCTACAAGGGGACAATTCAGATTATGAAAATATTATTGTTTATTGGCTGACAGAATTTAAAGTCACAGATACAAGAGAAACGGGAGACCCAGTTGTGTCAAAATTCTGAAGAACAAATGTTGAGATTTTTAAATTTAGGAATGGTTTAAGGGGACTTTTTAGCAAAATATAGGATCAAATAAAAATGTAAATGAGGTAGCTGATCCACTGTGGGATTATGAAATTTTATATGTGTGTATATATGTGTGTGTGTATACATATATACATATAGATATACAAAATTGGAAGATGTTAGATGAATTTTGTACATGTAATATCATTATTAGTTTTTATATTTTAACACTATGAATAGGGAATCATCCCCTCTTGTTCTTTAGAAATACTTCCCTACTATGGTTTCTGAATTACAAAGTTCAGTTCACAAATATATTTTCATTTAAATATCAGTCAAGTTCCAGTAAGGAGGCAGAAGCAAGACCTTCCATTTTAACAGGAAGAATTTATATAATATATTGTTAACTAGGTATTAGAGAACTGAATAAAACAAAAAGAGGAATCTGAGGTATGGCAGAGGCAGTGATTGAAGAAAGAGCTACCACCGGGGGGGGGGGGGGGGGGGGGGGTGAGGAGAAAGGGACGGAGTTGAGATTTTTAAATGTACAGGTTTGGGGAAGTGCCTAGAAGGAGCTGGAATTCAGGACTTTAAGGAGGACCTACTACTGCTTGATTACCACACATACTTGAAAAGCTCAGAGCAAGTTCCTGCAGAGCTGGGGCCAAGACTACTGATGCATGGTTGCTTCTAGACTAGTGGTCATAGCTAAGAAGCTTGGACGTCAACCCCACTAGCACCACAAATCACACTACTAAGGAGAAGGTCCTGGAGAGCTGACATGTCTCTAGCTTCATGGGTTTCTCAGTGGAAGTCTCAGAGTGGCATCTGAAAATACGTATAAATTACCCATAAGATACAAAAAGTCCTGATAAGCATGGTGCTTTCTATGTAATAGTATCAACACAAGTTGTCTTTCGCCTCAGAGGGCATAGCTCAGCATACTTCACTGGACCTTCAGATATTTCACAAAGATTGTGTGAGCCTTCATAAAGTTCAGTGCACCATCTGGATTGCATGCATTTTTCCAAAGCAATGGATGTAATTGCTATTATCTGTGCTTCTGGTCTGACTGGCACAATGTCATCAGTGTAGTGGACATTGTAAAGACCTTCAAGATTTCTGCAGACTATAATATGATAGTATGAGATTTGATGTTGCCATGAGGCAACTTTGTGAAGATCAATTGTGGGATAAAATAGAATTGTTTCAAATGGATGGATCTTACAAACTGGTATAGAGTGGAAAAAACATTTGCTAGCAGCAGTCTGGGTACCAGGAAATGCGTTCATTTGTTCTGAAAGTTACTTTACCTTATCTGGAACAGCAGCCCTATTTGGAGTTGCCACTTAATTAAGTTTAAGATAATTCGCAGGCGTTCTTGGAGATCTTTCTCCCTTTATCATGGGTTGAATAGGACAACTAAATGAGGTATGATAGGTATCAGGACTCATGAATATTTCAAGTTTTTGATGGAAGCACTAAATTTTGCAGTCTTTATAGGGGGATGGTATGATTTTTTCTTTCTTATTCTGGTAAGGGAAGAGAAATTCTCGGGGCTCCCACTTAGTTTTCATTTTCACAATGACCTTCAGTCAATGGTCAAAGAGATACGTGAATTCCAACATTTGCTATGTCTGTCTATTACAATTATTCATTCAAGCAGTGGGAAAATAGAGTGTATCGACAAAACTGCTGGGCCTATTTTAATTCAAATTTGGCTAAAAACTCCATTTATGGCCTAACCTAATTAACTTGTAGATCACAGTCACATTTTGGGATTCCCAGAAATTACTGTCAGATCAAATACAGTGTCTACTGATCTTGATAAGTGCTAAGTGTTCCCATTTCCCTTTGTTAAAGGGCCTCAAGCCCCTTTGAAGAAGTTTTGGAGGAATAGTTCCATACATATTTGTGGCAGTGTGGCAGGCCCTGTTCCTAGGTACTGATTCCCCCAGTAGTCAAACAGCTCCAGGTTTGCGAGCTGGCTATGATCTGAAAACTGGGTGAGTGGCCGTGATTCTCCATGAAGGTAATTGTTTGTTTGTTTTTTAAGATTTTATTTATTCATGAGAGAGAGCACAAACAGAAGGAGGAGCAGAGAGAGAGGGAGAAGCAGGCTCCCTGCCGAGCCTGGAGCCCAACTTGGGGCTCAATCCCAGAACCCTGGGATCACAACCCAGGCAGAAGGCAGATGCTTAACCGACTGAGCCACCCACGCACCCCTCCATGATGGTAATTAAAAATCACCAGAACTAGAGTGTTTTTTCTTTTTTTTTTAATGTGGATCAAGTAATATTTATTAGACCAATCATCTATTTTTTCATAAAGGCATCATAATTAGTGACCTCAAAAGTTCCCTACAGGTGCAAATAGTCTGATTTCTACCACATCCTTACTGTTGGTTATGGTAAATATCCCCAGCTTGTCCATGGTGGTTATGTACTGTCAATTGTCTTTTGTTCCTCTGATCCTATCATCCCCTTTGAAATCAGGGAGTTATTTCCTATTCTTATACCCATACTAATGCTCTCATCATTAAGGTATTTCTCAATGCTTAGTGAAACTATTACCTTCTCGGCACTCCTGGAGGAGGTAGTGGGGATGTGATGAAATGCATGCCTCTTCCACATTTCTATGTCTCTGAACCTTTGGATTTCTTTCTTTACATTGTTCCATGGAAGTTCTGGCATCTCAATCACATTAAGTGAGGTTTGAAACCATTAAGTTCAAGCTTTACTCTATCATCAAAATTGTTATAAACTTTTCTAAATTGGTGAACATCAAATCTAGAATTTCTGGTAAGCACACCTCTATAAATATATTTAATTGAATCAGGAGTTACACTAAAACTTCCTTTATCCTTAAGGGGCTACCATAGAAGCTGTTAGAATCCATTCTCATAGATAGTCCCTGGTTTCTGCTGGTATAAATTAGCAATATCTTGATAATTTTTAAAAAAAAATTTATTATGTTATGTTAATCACCATACAATACATCATTAGTTTTTGATGTGGTGATCCACGATCCATTGTTTTCATATAACACCCAGTGCTCCATGCAGTACGTGCCCTCCTTAATACCCGTCACCAGGCTAACCAATCCCCCCGCCCCCCTCCCCTCTAAAAACCCTGTTTGTTTCTCAGAGTCCATAGTCTCTTGTGGTTCATTTCTCCCTCCGATTCCCCCCCCTTCATTTTTCCCTTCCTTCTCCTAATGTCCTCCATGCTACTCCTTGTTCCCCAAATAAGTGAAACCATATGATAATTGACTTTCTCTGCTTGACTTATTTCACTTAGCATAATCTCCTCCAGTCCCATCCGTGTTGATGTAAAAGTTGGGTATTCATCCTTTCTGATGGCTGAGTAATATTCCAGTGTATATATGGACCACATCTTCTTTATCCATTCATCTGTTGAAGGGCATCTCAGCTCTTTCCACAGTTTGGCTATTGTAGACATTGCTGCTATGAACATTGGGGTGCATATGGCCCTTCTTTTCACTACATCTGTGTCTTTGGGGTAAATACCCAGGAATGCAATTGCTGGGTCATAAGGTAGCTCTATTTTTAATTTTTTGAGGAACCTCCACACTGTTTTCCAAAGTGGCTGTGCCAACTTGCATTCCCACCAACAGTGTAAGAGGGTTCCCCTTTCTCCACAACCTCTCCAACATTTGTTGTTTCTTTCCCTGTCCATTTTTGCCATTCTAACTGGTGTAAGGTGGTATCTCAATGTGGTTTTGATTTGAATTTCCCTGATGGCTAATAATGATGAACATTTTTTCATGTGTCTGTTAGCCATTTGTATGTCTTCTTCAGAGAAGGGTCTTTTCATATCTTCTGCCCATTTTTTGACTTGATTATTTGTTTGAGAAATTCTTTATAGATCTTAGATACCAGCCCTTTATCTGTAGTGTCATTTGCAAATGTCTTCTCCCATTCTGTGGGTTGCCTCTTTGTTTTGTTGACTGTTTCCTTTGCTCTGCAGAAGCTTTTTATCTTGATGAAGTCCCAAAAGTTCATTTTTGCTTTTGTTTCACTAGCTTTTGGAGATGTATATTGAAAGAAGTTACTGTGGTCGATGTCAAAGAGGTTACTGCCTATGTTCTCCTCTAGGATTTTGATGGATTCCTGTCTCACATTGAGGTCTTTCATCCATTTTGAGTTTATCTTTGTGAATGGTGTTAGAGTATGGTCGAGTTTCATTCTGTATATAGCCATCCAATTTTCCCAGCACCATTTATTGAAGAGGCTGTCTTTTTCCCATTGCATGTTTTCTCCTGTTTTGTCAAAGATTATTTGACCATAGAGTTGAGGGTACATATCTGGGTTCTCTATTCTGTTCCATTGGTCTATATGTCTGTTTTTGTGAGAGTACCATGCCGTCTTGGTGATCGCAGCTTTGTAATATAGCTTGAAATCGGGCAATGTGATGCCCCCAGCTTTGTTTTTCTTTTTCAACATTTCCTTGGCAGTTCGGGGTCTTTTCTGATTCCATACAAATTTTAGGATTGTTTGTTCCAGCACTTTGAAAAATGTCATTGGAATTTTGATCAGGATGGCATTGAAGGTATAGATTGCTCTGGCTAGCATAGACATTTTAACATTGTTTATTCTTCCATTCCATGAGAATGGAATATTTTTCCATCTTTTTGTGTCTTCTTCAATTTCTTTCATGAGTGTTCTATAGTTCCTAGAGTATAGATCCTTTACCTTTGATTAGGTTTATTCCAAGGTATCTTATGGTTTTTGGTGCTATTGTAAATGGAATCATTTCTCTAATTTCTCTTTCTACACTTGCATTGTTAGTGTATAAGAAAGCAACTGATTTCTGTGTATTGATTTTGTATCCTGCCACAATGCTGAATTGCTGTATGAGTTCTAGTAATTTGGGGATGGAGTCTTTTGGGTTTTCCACATAAAGTATCATGTTGTCTGCAAAAAGAGAGAGTTTGACTTCTTTGCCAATATTTCTTTTTGTTGTCTGATTGCTGTTGCTAGGACTTCTAGTACTACGTTGAACAATGGTGGCAAGAATGGGCATCCTTGATGTGTTCCTAATCTTAAGGGAAAAGCTCTCAGCTTTTCCCCATTGAGGATGATATTAGCTGTGGGTTTTTCATAGATGGATTTTATGAACTTGAGGAATGTTCCCTCTATCCCTATACTCTGAAGGGTTTTAGTCAGGAAAGGATGTTGTATTTTGTCAAATGCTTTTTCTGCATCAATTGAGAGGACCATATGGTTCTTCTCCCTCCTCTTATTAATGTGTTCTATCACATTGATTGATTTGCGAATGTTGAACCACCCTTGCATCTTGGGGATAAATCCCACTTGGTCGTGGTGGATGATCCTTTTAATGTATTGTTGGATCCTAGTAGCTAGGATTTTGTTGAGGATTTTGGAAGATCTTGATAATTTTTAAGAGTATAGCTATTTTCTGCTGGGTCAAAATTTGAGCTTTTTTTTTTTTTTTTTTTTTTTTTAGACGATTCTAAGATATTATCCTGGGATTCTAAGTTATGATTCTGGTGGTAATAATAGGTGGGCATATAGTGGGACTTGGAGATAATAGACATTCCCCTGTAAGGCAACACCCCAGATGAAATTACATGGTATTCAAGAGAAAGGAAACTAGACTCCTCAGACACAAGAAGGTAGATTGTATAGATTGGCAAAAGAGACTCAAAATAACTTGAGAATCAAGAGTCTCAGCTTCATCTGAGTTCACCTATATATCCCCATTCCAAATGCTAAGACCCCAATATTTTCTAATAAATGTCTTAACTTTCACATGAGGTACTTGGCAAAACTCTGAATCAATGTAAGCTGTAATTCTGCAACTTGCACAATTAATGTTTGTGTCTGGATTTATTGAGCTTAACCCAGTGGCTATAAGAATAAGATACTCTCTTCAGGGCCACCAGAGAAGTTGTTGGTTGTTGAGTTGTGACCTTGTAACAGCATTCAACCAGTCTTGAGGGTTAACTTGCTTCAAGCTTATGCACTCCTTGCCCGCTGACCTAAGTCCCTTGGTCTGTAGAACTAACCTACTTTCCTTGACATTTCCAGGAGTGAAGAACCAAACTTTCCCAGAAAATAAGGCCTAACTACATTTGAATACATCTGCCACTGATGCCAGCAAGTCTGTTCAGGGTCATGTCCACATATGACTAACTGCATGGCACCTGCCTCTCCTGCACATAGCCCCCCCTCCCTTTCCCCATGCCTTCCCCTTTAAAACCTTCACCTAGATGGGGAAGATGGTCTTTTGGATGTTAGTCCACAATCTTCTCAGGTTGCTAGGTTCCCAAATAAGGCAACATTTCCTTTCCCACCATCACTTCTCTCAAGTATTGATTTGCAAGTGGTAAGCAGCTGAACCTGAGTTCAAAACTGGTTCTCTGTGCAGTACCAACCTCGGCTTGTCATTTCTTTCTTTAAACACTCCAAGACACTTAGAAGCAAGTTACCCCACATCAAAGTTCATGGGATCATCATTGCTGCCATCATAGTCAAATGCAGCAAGTATTGCATCTCCTAAACAAACACCTTACCTCAGAGGGCACTTTATCACAACCATAGGTGATAATTTAATTGCTTCTCATACCATTAAATGCCAGAGATTAGCAGCATTCCATTCCTATTTCAGGGAGTACAGAACTGCATTCAAACCCAAAGATATAGACAATCGAATCCCAATATGTTATCTTCGAGGGTTTGTTTCCTGGGACCACAAATTACCAATTTTGCATTATTCGGGTTCCAGTGAGGATACAGAGCAGCCCACCAAACTGTAACAGAACAAATTTAATGTATCATGCTTAACCAGATATTAGATAACCAAAAGGCAAAAGAGATCGCTGATGTACAGCTACCACCCCCAGGACCTGGGAGGACAACAGGAAGAGGATGAAAAGGAAGAAGTCCCACTGAGAAGACACTCAGCTCTCTGAGGAGAAGACACCAGCCGACTGCAACCCACGTTTCAGAATCTCAGAGATGCACTTCCATTAAGCTGGAACTCAAACCTCCAAGAAAGGTGTGCTGATATTTCTGAGGGAGTACTAGGGGGCAAATTGGAACTAACCACTGATACAGAAACCAGCTACCACAGTCAGGATGAACACAGTCCCTGTTGTGATGCTAGCCATACGTTCATTCGTCTTTCTCCTCTTACAAGGCTCCATCTAGCTCCCCCTGCTGGTCGAGCCTCACAGGAAGCCAGCAGAACGGAGGTAAGTATAATTTGCACAGTACTAGGCACAGCATCCCACAGAATGAAAGGGTGGGTTTTAAAAGAAGAGACACTACCATGATATTCACCACATACCGAATGATTTGAATAATCCCCAAACCAAAACAAATTGCAGGCATTAGCTAAAAATGGGAATAAAAAGATACTTTGGCATTAGCTCAAAACTTACTTAATGTGGGAATAATTTCCCATATTAATGTGTTAGAGAAAACTTTTCTCTTCATGGTAGCACAACTAAGAATAAAATAATTACGTGCTTTAAAAAATCTGTCCTAATTAAAATGAAATGATTTTTTGCAGTAATAAAAACGGTGAGATTCTGGAATTGGTGACTAAGAGTATTTGCTGAATTTCTGTGCATGAGATTTTTAAGAAAAGAATATGCCATCTGGATAAGAAGAATGAGCTGTGGAGAAAGATGCAGGTTCTCTGGATAACCTTTAGAATTTCTTCCCCACTCTTGGTAGCATTTTGGTATGCTTAAAAAAAAAAAAACAAAAAAACAAAAAACAATGTTCATATCACATCCTTTTAGAATATCTATCTTTATCACCACCAGATCCTGCCTTTGCACTGGGTTCTGAACTTTTAAAAATGTTCACACTTGTTTTAGTTTTCTGTGGCTGCCATTACAAATTACCATAGATGTAGTGGCTTACCGATACAAATGTATTCTCTGGAGGTGAGAAGTCTAAATGGGTCCTACTAGACTAAAATCAGGACGTTGGCAGGCTTGTGCTCCTTTCTGACGGCCATGGGGAAAAAGCACTTTCCTTGCCATCTTTAGCTCTAGAGACCTCCCACATTCCTTGGCTTGCACTCCCTTTCTCTATCTTTTAAAACCAGCAACTTTGCATCTCTTTGACCATTCTTCTATGGTCATTGTTCCCTCTAACCACAGCTGGGAACGGTATCTGATTTTAAGGACCTGTGTGACTGGGTTAGGCAGACCTGGATAATGTATTCATTTGTAGGTCTTTTTCTTAATCACATACATACAGTCCCATTTCTCATGTAAATTGATATAGTCATAGTCTCCAGGGATTAAGACATAGGCATCTTTGGAGGCTGTTACTCTAACTACCAACATCTTTCTGAGTTTCATAACCACCTATAGGAATGCAAGGCAGGCATGTTACAGGTAAGGGAACTGTAACATGCAGAAATTAGGAGACTTGCTAAAGATCTCATTTCAAGCTAATAGCAAAAGCTTGAACTAAATGTACATTTCACACCTTAATTTGCTTTTATGATGTCATGGAATCATAACTGCCAACACTTAAAATTATCTAGCCCAGTCTTCTATAACACAGATGGAGAAACTGAGACCTACAGAATTAGTGGTTTACTCTGTACCACATGCCAGGGAATGGCAGATCTAATATTTCAAGAAAGTACTGAAAACAGAAGCAGGAAATCTATATTTATTATACCACTTTGGCCCTACAAAATCACTCCATATCTTCATCAACTATTTTAAACATAAAATTCACAGTCAACATTTCTGTGGGCATCTGGGCACTTGTCCACATGTGGACTTGCTGTAGTCTAGGCTTCACGTGCACAGAGCTGGCTCAGCTCTGGTTTTTTAGAATTTTTGGACTTGAACCAAATTGTTTAAGGCTCAGTCTGTGTGTAACCAGTGTGTTGAGCAAGCACGACTCCTGACATAATCAAAACAAAACTTTATTTTTGTCTCTCACCATCTTTCCAAAATGTGTTCAGTTGTGATAATGTTTCTCTGCCCCTGGGTGAAAACTTCAAGTCGATGATATTTTTGCTCACTTTTTTTTTTTTTTTTTTTTTGGTTAAAATATCCTGGAGTCACTTTAAGTAACAAACTGGTCCTAATTCAGGAAGTAGAATGTCCAGTTCAAGATACTGATACAAACTTTGGATTTGCTTTAGCGTTAAAAACTCTCACCTTCCCAGCCTGCAGAAGCCTGCATCTCCTGGAGGCCTGCAGTGGAAGAGAAGCATGGTTGGCTTCTTTTGTATTTCCTTGCGTGTGCTTTCACTGCCCTCACCCTACCTTGCTAGATTGTTTATGACTCCTATGCAGTTGGAGCAGAGTGACAATGGAGTGGAAAAGAAATGTAATCTTTTGTTTAAATGGCAGTTTCATGAGCTAGTTTTCTGCTCCCTGGGCAACTGTTTAGAACCACTTTCTCTTTGGATGCTGTCAGAGACTTTTTCGAGTTTCTTTATTGGGGCCCTCTGTCCATAGAGCTCATACTCTGGGCATGATACTGTAGTTGATGGCATTCCCTAACTTCAGCAAGCCCTAGTATCTAGGGCCATCCCTTAGCTTTTTGCTGCTGAGACCTGAAATTCATTCCTGAACTCTCTCAGTGACACTACTAGATGACCCAAGGTGACTCTAGGTTGGACAATAGTCTCCCACATGACCTGCCACTGGTCCAAGAGAAAGACCTAAATATCCTTTGTACTGACCAATTCTTGGAGGAGTGCAGGTTTATTGCAAAATAATAACAAAGCTGGGGCACCTGGGTGGCTCAGTCGGTTAAGCATCTGCCTTTGGCTCAGGTCATGATCTCAGGGTCCTGGGATCAAGTCCCATATCAGGCTCTCCGCTCAATGGTGAGCCTCTTTCTCCCTCTCCCTCTGTGATCTCTCTCACTTTCACTCTCTCAAATAAATAAATAAAATCTTTAAAAAAAAATAATGACAAAGCAACCCCTCTAGCACCACTGAGATTTCAGTAATAAGAGTTAGACCATAATCTTTGATCACAGAAATCATATATTAAGTTTCCTATATTCTCAGGAACACACACACACACACATGTATATATTATCTAGCTGAAAGTTCTCAAAGTTGTAGAACTAAAGACTGTCCTTTGAACATTTGCAATATTAATTTGGAAAGTTACTTTGGAATTTTCCATCTCTTGTACCTTGGTGCTTAGTTGAAATATCACCTATAATTAACTTTTCCATGTGATTCACTGACAACTTACTAAAATCCATATCTTAGAGCAGTGGTTCCTAAAGTTTTGTGTGCACTGGGATCCCCTGGAAGGTCTGTAAACTTTCTGTTTCTGATTCAGTGAGTCTCTACGTTTCTAACAAGTTCTCAAGTAATGCTAATGCTACTGGTTCCAGGGACCACACATTGAAACCACTACTGTAGGACAACAGGATGCCAATGTATCCCAGCTCTGGTACTGTCTTGGAGTTAACATTTGGGAGATACAGAAAACTCATACATGTGAACTTCTCATATAAAATTTAATAAACGTAATCCTTCCTCCCATCATCTCTGATCCTAGTGTCATAGAGTTAGGAACTTTGTTTTCTTTTTTTCCTTTTTTTTTTTTTAAGATTTTATTTATTTATTTATTTGAGAGAGAGGATGAGATAGAGAGAGCATGAGAGGGGGGAGGGTCAGAGGGAGAAGCAGACTCCCCGCCGAGCAGGGAGCCCGATGCGGGACTCGATCCCGGGACTCCAGGATCACGACCTGAGCCGAAGGCAGTCGCTTAACCAACTGAGCCACCCAGGCGTCCCATGGAACTTTGTTTTCAAATTACAATTGATTCTGTGGAGCAGTATGATTGATTTTGTTTATCAATCCATCTATTTATTCAATTATTCAATAAGCATCTATTGATCACCTATATGGTGCCAGGTATTGTATTCTGGGACAATGTTTCTCAAAGTGTGTTCTCTAGTCCACCAGCATGAGCTGTGGGGTTTTTTTGCACGAATCAGAATCACCTGGAGGGCTTGTTAAACACAGATGGCTGGGCTCCACCCGCAGTGTTTCTAATCTAGGAAGTCCAGAGTGGGGCATGAGAATTTACATCTCTAACAAGTTCCCAGTTGTTACTGCGCAAGTGTCAATAGACACTTCTAAACTGTCTTGAAGTGTTAGGCATTTCTGTTTTCTCTTTCCAGTTTTTAAAAGTAAGGAAAAACAATGTCTTTCTTTAAAAATTAAAGTCTCCATCTAAATCCTTTTGGAATTATTTGCCAACAAAGAAAAAGGCTTATTTTTAGCAGTACAATACCATCTTTAATGATGAACAACTACAAATACAGTTTATAGTTCATTTTATTTACAATCTTTTCCTTTTTTTCATTATTCTCTTTCTTCCAATTAGCTCTTTCAAAATAAAGGGCTTGTAGGTGACAGTGATAAACAAGAATTTTTATAATCCTGTCAATCAAAATAAATTCCTAGCATAAATATGTCATACCCTTGTTGGCAATGACTAAAATCCAGTGATGTATTTTAAAGGGTCCAGTGGACACACAAAAACAAAAGAGCACTATGATATTTTAGAATTCTGATTATAGCCAGGGTGTAGGAACTTGAGTCAGAATAACCCCCTGTTGAAAACAACTGTAAAATTTAGGCGATAACACAAAATGACTGTTTTAATGGCCTTGGAAATAAACTATGCATAGAGGACTCAAGGGGCTACAATTCATACAATGAGTTGAGCTCCATTTTCCCAGGGTTTTACTCTTGAGTCCATTTATCATTTCATGCTTGGGGGAATATTTTCCTTAACAAAGTAGCAGTCACATTGGGCCAAGGAGACTGAAGCTTAAATTTAGGATGGGCAAAGCATCTAGGACTTAAAGGAAAGATACTACAGATATAGGAAACAAAGTGAGTAAAATAATATGCATGTAATCTCCCCTTGGAAATTCATGATTGCACATTACAGGATAAAACTTGAAGGAAAGCAGCAGAAAGTAGCAGCTGCTTGGAGATTAAGGAGCTGAGCTGCACAGTGATTTCAGCCACCATTCCGTTCTGGGGAAACAAAAGTTGAAGTTAAAGACCCATCAAGATGCAGTGGTCCTTTCCCTAGTTTGGTTTGAAAACCCAGAACTATCCTATCATAGCAGCAAGGGCAAAACTGACATAGAGCAGTTCTAACAAAACCTAAAAACAGATCTCATCCAGATAAAGTTTGTGTATTCTATCCATCATCCAAAAGAAATGTTTATACAATATGTTAAAGATAATTCATCCAGATATCTATATAATTATATGAGATCTAAATAAAAGTACAAAGCATGCAAGAAAACAGGACTAAAATACTGAGAGAGAGAGAGAGACAAAGAGAGAAAGAGAGAATAGAAACAGACCCACAGATGAGTCACATAAACAGGCATATCAAAATAATTATAATTAGTATGTTCCTAAAATAGAGAAAAAAGAATAATGCTTAAAGAATTCTATAAGCTATAAAAAATAGTCTACAACTGAAAAAAAGTTTAATTTTGAACCTAAGAATTCAATAAGGGGGTGTAACAGAAGAACAGAGTATGTTTGATTGAGAATGATGTCAGAATAATGTGATCAGATTGATGCTTTAAAGGAAAAAAAGATGGGATAGTTTTAACACACTTTTTTTTTTACAATTTTATTTATTCATTTGTCAGAGAGAGAGAGAGTTCACAAGCAGGGGTAGCAGCAGGCAGAGGGAGAAGCAGGATCCCCGCTGAGCAAGGAGCCCGATGCGGGGCTCAATCCCAGGACCCTGAGATCATGACCAGAGCCAAAGGCATTCGCTTAACGACTGAGCCACCCAGGCGTGCCAACACACTTCTAATTACATTCCATAAGAAGAGGAAGATTCATAGGCAATATTTGAAGAAATACTTGCCAATATAACTCTCCAAAACTGGGGAAAAAGAAAAGTGAAATGTAGCATCAAGAACAAATGAATATCATGTGATCATGAACTTCTTATGGGATACCACTACTTAATTAGAACTTCGGGAGTCTTAGATTGGTTGCATGCCTTGCATTAATCTCATGGAGGATAGCATGAGCATCTTTGATTTTTGACTTTGGATTCAGTCATGAGACTTGCTGAGGCTAGTTAGATGATAGCATACAATATACAGAAGGGACTTGGGAAATACTTCCACACTAGGGCTTCTTCTCTCATTCTTCTATTATCATCATGGAAGAATATACCTCAGACAGCCTGCTGAACCAAGACGGATGGCAAACCCATAAAGCCCTTGTGTAAACAGATGCCTCCTTTATGCAGACCCAGCCAAACTACCAAAGCTCACACCCAATCACAACCAACCTGCAGATGCATGACTAAGAATTAAAGACTCTTGTTTGTAATTCTATCTTTAAGTTAATAGTTTGAAGGGTTTTGTTTTCTTTTAATGCAGGACTATGTGGCAATAGCAAAAAATATAAAATGTAAACGTACTAAATTCTCTCTAAATTGAAAGAAAGTTGTTGGGAAGATGGGGTAGAAATACTTTTCCCTCTTCCTCTCTGTGATACATTTAAGAACATTGGGCATTAGACATTACAAACAAAATGATTTTGAAAAGTGGAAACAAGAAGGCAGATCAGCTGGGTACCTTAAGGCCCAGAGAGCAATATGGTAGCAAATTCCCTGGGTTTTCTTTTTGCCTTATATATCACAGATTTCAAGTTGGAAAGGCTGACAACCTAAAAATACTAACAGTCACAAAGAATTCTAACAAAAGACTGTTCTCTCTAGCCAAAGGACAAGGAAAGGTATAGACTAGCAAGACACAAACTTTTAGTCAATAACTGCACTACTTAAGCCAAACATAACGGAAAACACACACACACAAACCCTACCTGTGGTCTCACTCTCAACCATGCCAACAAAGGCCACATGAGGATCTTAGCCTTCCATTCTTGCCAGGCTGTGACAAGGTATGCCAAATCCCCCACCCTCATGGGTGGTATCAGAGAAGACAGAGGAGGGAGCAAAGATTTTCATCCCTTCCAGGCAATAATAAGGCACTCCTTCCCCGTAGTGAAGACCATATAAGGAGTTTAGACTTCCATATGTGCTGAAAGTAATGCGGAGTCCCTCTCTCTGCCTTCTGAGGTAGTGTAGGGGAGGCCTAGAGAGACACAGACCTCTCACAACTGTCCAGTGGTAACAAGTCAACCCTCACCTGGGTGTTGTTGAGGCTATGCAGACAGCAGTACTAAGAACTTTTAGTCTTCCAGCAGTACTAAGAACTTAGAACTAAAGTCTTCCAGAACTTTTAGTGAGGTATTAATGCTAACCTAGTGGAGAGCCAGAACTCTAACCCCACCTGGTAGTAACAGGGAAGACACCCTTGTGAGTGTCAAAGAGACTGAGAGGGCAATGTGGAATTCTTCCCTCACCTGGCAGGAATGAGACAGCAGTCCATTTTTCTCTGTTGGTAAGAAGTATCTAAACCAGAGGTTTAAATAACATAATACCATAAATGCCCAGTTTTCAATTGAAAATCTCTCATCATATCTAGACCAGGAAGATCACAATCTAAATGAAATAAAGACAAGCAATAGAAGCAAAGACCAAGATCACAGAAATATTAGAATTATCTGACAACAATTTTAAAGTACTCCTTAAAAAAATACTTCAATGAACAATTATGAGCATACTTGAAACAAATGTAAAAATAGAAAATCTCAAGAAATACATAGAAAGACACGGCAAATGGAAGACAAAGAAGAACCAAATGAAAATTTTAGAACTAAAAAATACAATAACTAAAATGTAAAACTCAGTAGATGGGCTTAGAAGAAGAATGGAGAGGACAGGAGAAAAATATAAATGCAGAAATTATCAATAATATATTAATAAATCAAATCCAAAAAAGAATAGAAAGAATTATACTCCACAACCAATTGGGATTTATCCCAGTTATACAAAGCTCACTCACCATTTGAAAATCAATTAATGTAATCCATCATATCAACAGAGTAAAAAAGAAAATCACATTAGTAGACGTAGAAAGAGCATTTGACAAAATCCAGCCCTCACCCATGACAAATATTCTTGGTAAACTGGGAATAGAGGGGAATTTTCTCAACTTTATAAAGTCTATCTACAAAAAATCTCCAACTAACATCATACTTGACGAAAAAATTCAATGCTTTGCCACTAAGATTAGGTACAAGGCAAGGATGTCCACTCTCACTACTCCTTTTCAATATTACAGTGGAAGTCCGTGCTAATGCATTAAGGCAAGAAAAGGAAACAAAAGTTATGTAGATTGAGAAAGAGGACATAAAACTGCCTTGTTCACAGATGTCATGATTATCTATGTAGAAAATCTGAAATAATTGAAATAAACAAACAAACCTGGAACTAATAAGCAACTGTGGCAAGTCGCAGGATGCAAGGTTAATAAACAGAAGGCAATTGCTTTCCCATATATTAACAATGAACAGGTGGAATTTGAAATATAAAACAATACTATTTACATTTGTATCCCCTCAAAATGAAATACTCAGGTATAATTCTAACAAAAGATGTGTAAGATCTAGATGAGGAAAACCAGAAAACTCGGATGAATGAAATAAAAAACTAAATAAAAGGAGAGATATTCCATGCTCATGGACAGAAAGACTTATTATTGTCAAGATGTCAGTTCTTCCCAATTTGATATGTAGATTCAATGCAATCTCAATCAAACCTCCAGCACATTATTTTGTGGATATCAACAAAACTGATTCTAAAGTTTATATACAGAGGCACAACACCCAGAATAGCCAAAACAATATTGAAGGAAAAGAACAAAGTTGGGGGATTGATGCTACCCAACCTCAAGACTTACTATAGTGCTACAGTAATCAATACAGTGTGGGGGTGCCTGGGTGGCTCAGGCAGTTGTGTCTGCCTTCAGCTCAGGTCATGATCTCAGGGTGCTGGGATTGAGCCTCATGTCAGGCTCCCTGCTCAGCAAGGAGTCTGTTTCTCCTTCTTCTGCCCCTCTCCCACTGACCCTCCCCCACCGCACTCATGCGTGCTCTCTCTCTCTCTCTCTCAAATAGATAAAATCTCAAAAAAAAAAAGTGTGATATTGGCAAAAGAATAGACAAATAGATCAATGAAACAAAATAGGGAAATGGACCCCCATAAGTATAGTCAACTGATCTTTGACAAAGGAACAGAGATAATACAATGGAGAAAATATAGTCTCTTCAGTAAATGGTGCTAGAACAAGTGAGCATCTACATGCAAAAATAAATAAATAAATAAATACACAAATCTAGACAGAGTTTACACCCTTCACAAAAATTAATTCAAAACAAACCATAAATCTAAATGTAAAACACAAAACTATAAAACTTTAAGAAATAACATAGGAGAAAACCTAGATGACCTTGGGTATGGTGATGCCTTTTTATATACAATAGGGAGACACAATCCACGAAAGAAATATCTGATAAACTGAAATTCATTAAAGTTTAAAAGTTCTCTTCTATGAAAGACAAAATCAGAGGAATTAAAAGACAAGTCACAGACTGGAAGAAAAGATATCTGCTAAAGGATTGCTGTACAAAATATACAAAACATTCTTAAAACTCTTAATAGGAAAATAAACAACATAATTAAAAGTGAGCCAAAATCATAACAGAGACCTCAATTAAGAAGATATACATTTAGATCTTTCATCCATTTTGAGTCTATTTTTTTGTATGGTGGAAGGAAATGGTCCAGTTTCATTCTTCTGTGTGTGGCTATCCAATTTTCCCAACACCATTTGTTGAAGAGACTGTCTTTTTTCCATTGGATATTCTTTCCTGCTTTGTCAAAGATGAGTTGACCATAGAGTTGAGGATCCATTTCTGGGCTCTCTGTTCTGTTCCATTGATCTATGTGTCTGTTTTTGTGCCAGTACCATACTGTCTTGATGATTACAGCTTTGTAATAGAGCTTGTAGACTCAAAATGGATGAAAGATCTAAATGTGAGATAGGAATCCATCAAAATCTTTGAGGAGAACACAGGCAGCAACCTCTTTAACCTCAGCCGCAGCAACTTCCTCCTAGACACATCGCCAAAGGCAAGGGAAGCAAGGGCAAAAATGAACTATTGGGACTTCATCAAGATAAAAAGCTTTTGCACAGCAGAGGAAACAGTCAAGAAAAGCAAAAGACAACTGACAGAATGGGAGAAGGTATTTGCAAATGACAGATAAAGGGCTAGTATTCAAAATCTATAAAGAACTTCTCAACTCAACACCCAAGGAACAAATAACCCAATCAAGAAATGGACAGAAGACATGAACAGACATTTCTGCAAAGAAGACATCCAAATGGCCAACAGACACATGAAAAAGTGCTCAACATCACTCAGCATCAAGGAAATACAAAAAAAACCACAATGAGATACCACCTCACACCAGTCAGAATGGCTAAAATTAACAAGTCAGGAAACAACAGATGTTGGCGGGGATGCAGAGAAAGGGGAACTCTCCTACACTGTTGGTGGGAATGCAAGCTGGTGCAGCCACTCTGGAAAACAGTATGGAGGTTCCTCAAAAAGTTGAAAATAGAGCTATCCTATGACCCAGCAATTGCACTACTGGGTATTTACCCCAAAGATACAAATGTAGTAATCTGAAAGGGCATGTGCACCCCAATGTTTATAGCAGCAATGTCCACAATAGCCAAACTATGGAAAGAGCCTAGATGTCCATCAACAGATGAATGGATAAAGAAGATGTGGTATAAACACACACACACACACAGAGGAATATTATGCAGCCATAAAAAATGAAATCTTGCCATTTGCAACAATGTGGATGGAACCAGAGGGCATTATGGTAAGCTAAATAAGTCAATCGGAGAAAGACAATTATCATGATCTCACTGATATGTGGAATTTTAGAAATAAGGCAGAGAATCATAGGGGAAGAGAGGAAAAAATGAAACAAGATGAAACCAGAGAGGAGACAAACCATAAGAGACTCAATCTCAGGAAACAAACTGAGGTTGCTGGAGTGGTGGGGTGTGGGAGGGATGGGGTGGCTGGGTGATGGACATTGGGGAGGGTATGTGCTATGGTGAGTGCTATGAATTGTGTAAGACTGATGAATCACATGAAACAAATAACACATTATATGTTAATTAAAAAAATAAAAAATAAAAAGAAGATATACAGATAGTAAATAAGTTTATGATGCTCCACATCATATGTCATCACAAAACTGCAAATTAAAACAACCATGAGGTATTGATACACACCTTCAAATAACCAAAATACAGAACACCAACAACACCAAATGCTTACAAAGATAGGGACAACAGGAGTTCTCATACACTGCTGGTGAGAATACAAAGTGGTATGGCCACTTTGGAAGACAGTTTAGCAGTTTCTTATAAAACCAAACATACTCCTAGAATATGATCCAACAATTATACTTGTTTGTATTTACTCAAAAGAATTTAAATTTATGCCCACACAAAAACCTGCATAAGGATATTTATAGCAGCTGTGTTCACAATTGCCAAAATTTTGATGCAAGCAAAATGCCCTTCAGTAGGTGAATGGCTACATAAACTGCTATACGCAGACATTGAAATATTATTCATCTCTATTAAGCTATGAAAACACATGGAGGAACCTTAAATGCATATTACTAAGTGAGCAAAGCCAGTATGGAAAGGTTACAATATTGTATGTTTCCAATTCTATGACATTCTGGGAAAAGCAAAATTATGGGACAGTAAAAAGTTCCATGGTTGCCAGGGATTGGGGCATCATAGAGAAATGAATAGGTAGAGCACAGATGACTCTTAGGGAAATAAAAGTACTCTGTTATAATATAATAATATAATATAATATAATATAATATAATATAATATAATATAATATAATATCCATTGATGGATACATGTCATTATACATTGTTCAAACCCATAGAATGCACAGCACCAAGAGTGAACCCCAAGGTGAACTATGGACTTTACATGGTTACAAAATGTCACTGTAAGTTCATGCTTGGTAAAAAAAAAAAAAAAAAAAAAAAGTACCAGCCTGGTGAGTGGTGTTGATAATGGGAGAAGCTACGTATATGTGGGGCTTATGAGAAACCTCTGTAACTCCCTCTCAACTTTGTTGTAAACTGAAAACTGCCTTAAAATGAAAAAAGTGTTAAAAAAGAATACAGGGACGCCTGGGTGGCTCAGTCAGTTAAGCGGCTGCCTTCGGCGCAGGTCATGATCCCAGGGTCCTGGGATCGAGTCCCACATCAGGCTCCTTGCTCAGCAGGGAACCTGCTTCTCCCTCTCTCTCCGTCTGCTTGTGCTCTCTCTGTCAAATAAATAAAATCTTTAAAAAAAAAAAAAAGAAATCTTCAAAAAAGAATACAAAGTAGGAAGAATTCACCTACCCAGTTTCAAGATGTATTATACATCTATAGCATCAAGACTGTATGGAGGGTAGGCACACAAATCAACGGAACAGAAGAGAGCTCAGAAATGAAAACCCAATGTGCCCAACTAATTTTTTACAAAGATGCATGCAAAATCTTATGGGGAGAAGATACTTTTCAACTTAAGACTCACACCTTATGCAAAAAAATAACTCAACATATATCATAAGCTTAAACATAAAGTGTAAAACTATTTTCTGAGCCCAATGCCATCAGATAAAGTAGCCCATTGCCACCACTTCTATTCAACGTCATATTTGTCTTCCTATCCAAAGCAATAAGCAGTGCATAAATAAATAAATATATGATAGAAATATTTGAAGGAAAGAAATAGATGTTCAATTTGCACATGATATATCATTAGGCACATAAAAATTCTAAAAAATTCTAAAAATTATTAGAATTAACAAGTAAAATTAACAAGGTCACTGGGCAAAATTAATATAAGAATTAATTCCAAATTTATAGACTAACAAATATTAATTGAAAATTAAGATAAATATAATATTCAAAGTGTCACAAAACACCTCCTATATCTGAGAATAAATTTATTGAAAGGTGTGCAGGATTTCTTCACTGAAAACTAATGAATATTGCTGAGAGAATTTAAAGAATGTCTACATAAAGAAAGAAAAATAATGTATTCACAGATTGGAGAACTCAATATTTTTAAAATGTTAATTTCTCCCTAATTGATCTATAGATGCAATGTAATCCCATTAAAAAGTCCAGCCTTTTCAAAATCAACAAGGTAGTTCTGAAACCACCTGGAAGAACGAAGTAGGGGACTTCACACCAGATATCAAGATTTATTATAAAGTTACAGTAATTAATGTGTTTTATTAGCACAGGGTTTGACAAACTGATTAAACAGAATAGAAAACTCTGAAACAAACACACACGCACACAGTTACCTGATTTATAGTAATTATGTTACAGCAGTGTAGTGGGAAAAGGATGGTCTTTTTAATTAATGGTATTGGGTTAATTGGTAGCCAAATGAAACAATATGAACGTTCACCTCATACCATATACAAAAATTAATTACAGATGGACTATAGACATAAATTGGTAAGTAAAACAACACAGTTTACGGAAAAAATAAGATAATACATCCATGGGTATGGTGTAAGAAAAGACTCCTTAAACTAAAAATAAAAAGCATTACCATAAAGTTTTGAAGTAATTGATGAATTGTATTACATAGAGATTAAGAATTTCTATTCATCAGAAATAGAATATAGAAAAAGCAAACCATAGATTGGGGCATTATATATAAGATATCACTACTGTCTCTATAAATTACATGAGGAAGAGGATTATATAA
Organism: Neomonachus schauinslandi; assembly: GCF_002201575.2. Taxonomy (NCBI): domain Eukaryota; kingdom Metazoa; phylum Chordata; class Mammalia; order Carnivora; family Phocidae; genus Neomonachus; species Neomonachus schauinslandi. Next base: position 132,483,859 of record NC_058408.1, on the reverse strand, counting down.
GAACTTCTACAAATCAATAAGAAAGACTGACCACCTAATATTTTTTAAAACGACTAAAGCCTGAGACAAGCACTTTAGAAAATAGGATATTCAAGTGGTCAATAAATACTTTAAAAATACTCAGCCATTATTCTTCAGGAAAATGTAAATTAAATGACCATAAGTTACCTCTAAACTTCTGCCAGCTTGGCTAAAAAAAATTTTTTTTAATTAGGTGTCGGTGAGGATGTAAAATTACTGGAACTCTCATACGTTGCTATTTGGAACAAACACTTTGAAAAATTGGTACTATATAGTACAAGTAAACACGTGCCTTCCTAGGACTTCTGGATTCCAGGCCCAAGAATGTATCCTAGAGAATGAGTGCTTATGTCTACCAAATAACATGAACAGTGATGCTCATAGCTATTGTATTCATAAGAGCCATAAAGGGGAAAGTACTTAAAGATCTGCCACTAGTACAATGAAAAAATAAATGGTTGTATATTCATATTGTTGGAATACTACACAGCAATAGAATGGACCAGTCACTAGTACATACTACATGCATGACGAATCTCACAAATACAATATTGAATTATAACACCCAGATACAAGAATATATATTATTTGGTTCTATTAAATATTTTCAAGAAGAGCAAAATTAATTTTTGGTGACAGAAGTCAGAATAGGCATATCTTTGTCAGAGTGGATGCACATTGGTGTTATTGACTGGTAACATTCAAGAAGCCTTTGCGATTCTGGAAAAGAATTCTACCTGTGTGTGTGTGTGTGCGTGCACATACATGCGTGTGTGTGTGCAAAAACAAAATCACTGAGCAATATAGTTAAGATTTGGACATTCTTGTGGCTGTAGGTTAAACTTCAAAATAATTTATTAAAATATATTTTAAATGCTAAAAAGCATTGTCATTTTTATGGGGTAGGATTCTCTTCAAACAAGCTGTAGCTAATAGCGATAGGTTGGAAGACATTAACATTTCAGCTAATGATTTTTTAATTGCTTATTTATTGATTCAACTTTTGTCTTGGGTGTAAATTTAGCTTTATGTGACATTCGGGGTGGGTGACTGTGATTCATCCTAGTGATGATTACCTGACAATATTAAGAAAAGCTATCGGAAAAAAAAAAAGAACCATATCAAAGATGGGAGAATGCCAGCCTTGTCATTCATTTATTCATTCAATAAACACTTACTGCATGTCTACTGTGCTTCTGCCTTGGGTTGGATACTAAGGCTAGGAGATAAATATACAAGACCTACAGGACACCTAGTCCACTGGAGTTTGCACTCTGATGAAGAAGATGGATGGATAAAACAGATGATTATAACAAAAATATAATGTCAGAAAAGATGCAGGATGCCAACAGAATATAGAAAAACAGATACTGGTTACCTATTTAGTACTAAAACAACAGCACTGAAATATATATTATAAGATAATTTCCATGATAAGAACCCTTAAAAGTCAATGGGTAAATTCCAAACATTCCCTAATGAAATGCTCGGGTCTATGAGGTAATGTTATAGGCCATGGTAGGCAGGGACCGAGAGTTAGGTTATAAAAAAGATGACTGGTACGTACCATGAGGCTATCAATTCAGAGTTGAATCCATGGTCAGCAGATATAAAGGAAACAAAAGTAGATAATGTGAATCTAAGTAGGTAAGGGAATCAAAACCTAGAAATATCAGGGAGTTAGACTAGGAGGTGGAGAATGGGATAAAATACATTGGTGCGGGACCTCTGAAGAAGTCCAGCATCTAGATAGCAGGCACATAGCACTAGATTAACAATGAACCAATCACCTTCTTAAAAAGGAGTTCTTCAGACCACTACAGCTAAGACCACATCTGACTTTAGAAAATGGACCAGCCTCTGCCCACAATATGACTCCGAGTCATACCTGGTAATAGTAACTGAGAAGATAAAGGTAGCTAGCTGAGCACTTCAGTAACATTGTTCAAGGCAAACAATCATGGGTCCACGTCTAGGTGTTGATCTAAGCTTACTCATATCTTCAGACTCTAGAATATCTCTACATGATAAATTGTATGTATTTATTCCATGATGTATTAAATAAGGGATTCCCTCTGACCTATCTTAAGTTAATTTTCCACATTGCAAAGAATAATTCAAATGCGTAGTCAAAATTTCAGACTACCATCCAATCTACTGCTTACCTCCTAGAAGCCTGTGAAACTCAAGGGCAGAGTCCTTGTACTATGATTCACATAAAAGACAGGTTTGACAAGATGTAGGAAGACAGTAGTTCATTCCATCCTTTTAATTTAATTACAACACAAAACGTCTGGGTTTCAACCCCTGTTCTCTATTTCTTGGTACGGTGGCCTTTAAATTTTGTTTTATTTCTAGCAGGAAACAAGTTTATTTTTGACTGGATTTTTAACTTCTTGTCTTCATCTAGGGAGGCATGTTGGAGGACAGTGTCAAGTGAAAGGTGATATTTGAACTGTGAAATAAATTTAACAACAGCTAACATGTATTACTCTGTGTGATTTGTGTAGTTGCTCCATGCCATAGAGAGCAAACTTACTGATAGAAGGTGATGGAATGTCCATTTTACAGATTAGGCAACAGAGATTCAGAAAGTCAAATGATCTTGTACAGCTAGGGAGTGGCATATACTGGATTGAAAACTAGGATTTTGACCTCAAACTTTAGGAATTTAAGCCCCACACTATACTATTCCAAGCAGTAGAGGCTGATAGACACAATAAACTTTGGGCTTTGATCATTTCCCTTCCCTTCTGTTCTGTGCTCCTATCAGAGATTAACATACTGTCGGGGATATCTGGACTCTTGGGGGCTGGACTATATCTACTCTTTGTCCAGATCAAATAGAGAAATGGGAAGCCACACAGAGTAGTTAATATCTACCCAGCTGTGCTACTTATTCTTTGATTTGTTTCCTCCTTTTCTTTGCAAGCTACTCTTGTACTCTGAAAGAGAAGTCCCAAAGATCTTATTTTCAATGGCTACTGTACATTTTAGGGAGTTGTATTCTGCTAGAATTTTATGCCCTAGAAATCTACTGAATTTGGCTTCAATGTTAACCTCATTCATCCTTGGATCAGCTCTATGGAAAAGAGACAAAAATAACAAAAGACTCCTTATGATATGAAAGCTTTTGATTGTCATTTCAGTGGCCCTTAAAGATTTGGGGAGTAGCTTTCTGTCTCTCTCTTCACTCCCCTACCCAGTACTCCCAAAGAAAAAGAAGCAAAACTAACCGAGTTCATTTCTTACTATTTGTACTTCCAAGGAGACTGGAGTCAAAAAAGTGTTATGAAGCTGGTTTTGTGATTTACTATGATAAAGCCTTTTTATTTTGGACTAACAGACAATTGGAGGACAGGAGAGAGATGATAGAAGTTACTTTTTATAGTTTCTAGATAATTTAAAGACTACAGTAATTTTTAAAAACATTCTAAGTCTTTTTGGTAAAGGTATAGTTTTAAAAGTCTAATAATACTGCTCTAAATAAACTTACTTAGTCATAGTACACATTTTATCTATTTCACATTAAGTAGGACTATTAAAATGGGAAAAATACATATGCATATATGAGTTCACACAATGACAGTGATATTATTTCATGCTTCTCTCTTCCTATTTAATTATACAAACCATCTTTTGAAACCTGAAATGATTGTGTAGGCTGTGCATAGTAGCTAAACAAAAGTAACGTGGAATTTTAATTCATGTATATATAAACTGGGTGCAGATTTGGACTGGTAGAAGTGAAGTGTAACAAAATTCAGTGCTAAGTTTTTTCTCAAACTCCATGACCTTGGAAAAATTTCTTTTTATTCTGTATGATGCAGGCAAAAACTGCCCCCTACCTACCTTTTGAAGCTGCTGCAAGATTTATTAAACTAGGGGGAAAAAACCCAAAAACTCTTTAGAGGTCGGATGAGATAAAAGTTATGTAAATATGAAGCTGTATTGTTATCTCCAAGAGTTATATGAAGTTGAAATAACCTTTATAACATCCTTATGAGTCAAGTAGATAATCTTAGACCTATTTTTATAGATAAGAGAGTTTAAGCCCTTGCATTAAAGCCACTTAAATTGGGTGTATGAGAAGAGATACAATTACTGGATTCAGACTCAGGCCAGTATTTGTTGATATCTGAAAGTATTTTAAAGGGCAGTTTTGCAAAACTCCCATCATCCGCTCAGCAGTTAGTGAGAAGAGTCTGCATATTCTTCTCCCTCACTTTCTTTCTATGGTTCCTCGTGTAATTGATCTGAAATGCAAGACACCTTGTCTCAATGGTATCCAAGGGGAGCCAAGTATTTTGAGAGCTATTAAAAGACATTGTTCTAATGATGAAGCATATAATGTAATTTAGTGCAGCGGAAGCCAAGTTATCCACTAGCTATGGAGAGACCTAGGCAAAGGGGAAGACAGGAAACCGATGTGACAACTCCTATAACTGGTGCAGGAAGGTCATGTGTGTAGTGAATACACCACCGTCTTTAACATTAACTCCCACCCCCACCAAATAAAAGCCAACGTAAACTGGAGAATACAAATTTCACCTTCAACCTAAACAACTTGTTTTCAAAACTGTTCAACATTACTAGAAATTATTCAAAGTGCTAAATGTAGTGCCTGACACAAAATAAATCACCAATGAACATTAGCTGTTATTAGTTGGATTGGGAGAAAAAGGAGTATTGCATAAAGTCAAGAACATACTAGGAATCAGATGCCTACACTGAAGCCTTCCTCTTTCACTAAATTGGTGTGTGACTGCGTTGTTTGGAAAGGGATCTGTGAAGTGGGAACAATGATCATACTTAGCTGAGTTTTGTTTAAAATAATTAATTAAATAGTTAATTAAGTAATGAGCGGATACATGTTAAATCCTTAGCAAGTTTTCTGGCATGGGTACACATCTAATTGACAAAATGTTAATACTGGACATTGTGCAGCTGACGTTGCTTTACCCGTGTGGCTCAGCCAGCCAAATATTATTCAGTGAGCCCTCCCAATGAGTCACGCACTGAAGGAGGCACTGGGGAAAGAACAGATGAATGAGGGAGATGTGGTCCATACCTACTTGTAGATTTGTGGGAAGTTTTAGCAAAAAACACTCAAATGAAATAATTGAAGACTACCATATATGTTAAGAAGCCAATAGGGGACTGACACAGAAAATGTGAAAGAATTTTTTGTTAGGTAGGGAGTCAGAGAAAGTCTCTCCAAGGAAGTACATTTAAATACAGATATCAAATAAGAGTCAGCCATGTGAAGTAGGCATGGTCATGGGGATTCCAGGCAGCATATGCAAAACTGAATGAGTTGAAAAAAAACTTGGCACATGGGAAGAAAGGATGCCCAGAATGGCTGGAGCATATGGGTGAGGGGAGAGAGAGCTGCCAAAAGTAGCTGAAGAACAGGCAGCACTCACCTCTTGCAGGCCTAATTGGCCATACAAGGATCCCATGGGGATTTTATTCTGTTTGCAATGGTAAGTCAGTGAAGAGTTTCAAATAATGGCAAGGAATAATATTTTTTTATCCATTTCAAAGACCACTTTTGCTGCTTGGCAGGGCAAGTCATCTGAACTTTTTTGATCATGCAACGCCAATTAGCACGTGGCTCCAAAATGTTCATATTCTTTTTCTGTCTCTCTGTGTATAGTTAGATAGAAACATACATTTATATATGTTAATTCTTAATTAAATATTAACAAGGCTGTTTTCTTCCTGCACACAATGAATTATCTTATGGTACTATTTGGATACGTGTACCCCACTTCGGAGATGACTATTGCAGAGATAAGATGGAGCAGAACATATCTTTCTTTTTTTTAAAAGATTTTATTTATTCATGAGAGACAGAGGGAGAGAGAGAGGCAGGCAGAGGGAGAAGCCGGTTCCCCAAGGGGCAGGGAGCCCGATGCGGGACTCGATCCCAGGACCCTGGGATCATGACCTGAGCCAAAGGCAGATGCTTAACCATGTGAGCCACCCAGGCGCCCCGAGCATATCTTTCAATGTACAATGAAAAGACTCCTTACTGGAATTACAGATCTATGTTCTCTACTGACATTTGATAGCAACTATTTTCCTAATAACCCATTCTTAATGCAGTACATTAATACAATCTGTTGGGTTGCTTAGTGAGTTGTTGGATTGGAAATACCTTGAAATAGGCTAGCCCACTTTCCCCCATAATTAAGCCATTTCTTGAAGTCTTCCAGGAAAAGAAAATGGTTTAGGGAACTACTCGTACTTTCCTTTTCTGCTTGTTGACAAAGGATCAGAGACATAAGAAATAAAATGAATTTATTAAAAAAAAATTCTTGGAGCCAATTTCACCCACATCTGTGTAACCTTTTTCTCAAATGAATAATTAGAATCAGGCATTTAAAAAACTCCTGCCCTCTATGAATTCTCAGCAAATGGACTGCAAATGATTTCATTTTAAAGGGATTATTGTAATGGGTCTGTTTTAAAAGATGGGAGTTATAAATTATTTGGGAAGGAAAAATCAGCTCTCTTTCTACCAATTCTTCAGGTGGAACTTCATTTTGAAATCCAAACCGCCTAAATTTTGGTAGGGCAATAATAGACTAAGACCAGAAAATTTGAATTCACTAATTTCTTTCTTTTTTCCATTTTGCATTTTCCAGTCCTATATTAGAATGGGAATTTATTCGGGTTCTGACTCTTTAACCTGGTTTTTCCTCTCTTGGAGGAAATCTCACACACTCATCCAGACTGGAAAGGAGGTTAGCAGGGGATAGAAAGAAGGCATAAGGCAAACAATCCCACAAAGCTCTGAAAACCTTTCTCAGGAGAGGAAAACAGTTGCCCTGGGTTTTAAGGAAGAGCACTTGCAGTTTTGGGAGGAGGGAGGACCTCTGGCTCTCCTCTCCATCTAGAAGCCTGCCAGACAATGTTCCTTTTTTAGGAGGATCCAGGCTTGGGTAGTTGAGGTGCTTTTGGAAGAACAGTCTGTGTCTCCCTTAAAAACAAACAGGTCACTCTTTGTCTTTAGTACTTACATTCAAAGGCTAAGGAGTCTGTTCCCTTGCATTTGCATATTTCTTGGATTGGACATAAGAACAAGAATTTAAATAATTGTTTGTGTAACACAGCTCTGGGTTGGATTGATATAAGAGAAATTCCTCTTGAAGAGTATCAAAAAGGGTATCATTAATTGAAGAATAATCATCACTGCCACTTTTAAGTTGGTCCTATCACAAACTCACAATTTAGATTTTTCAGGAAGGTTACCTTTGCAAGTGTGAAAATGAACAAAAATGTAATTAGAAACTGAAGATTTGCGTGGCATTCATTTGTTTAATCAGTAAATACGCTTTGAATAGTTTAATAGCTACCATGTGATAAGGAAGTGTTATTAGGCACATGAAGACTACAAAGAAATTTGAAGGTATTTCAACCCTTAGAAGCAAACTTTCCATTTGAAAAAGGCTTGGGTTTGGGAAAATTCTTTGTAATTTTCAAAGCCCATTCACCTACTATAAGTCTTCATCTGAACTTTTGAACAGTAGCAGGGGAGCTGGGCTGGACAGACATTATAATCATACAATTATAGAATTTTAGGAGTGGAAGGAATTTTAAAGGTCATCTGATGCAACCGCTTAATTTTAAAGTGTAGGAAGCTGAGAGATTGCCACTTCCTCTGAGGCCCCACAGCAAACTAGGCTGTGGCAGAGCATCCAGCATAGCCTTGAAGTTTGCTGATAAGTATCTTCAGGTATGTGCTAGTGGCTCTAGGCTAGGCACAAAAGACATAGGATAAATAAGGCACTGTGCCTTTTTTCCTGTATCTATTTGCATACAGACGTAGAATAGACTCACAATACGTATGTATTCAATTAAAGACTGACAGATTTCCTACCGCGTAGGACACTGTGTCAAGCTGAGGATAAAAATGGCAAACAAAATGAACTGGCCACTTCTTCCAAGTTGCTCACAATTCCTGTCCTCAGTGAGTTTGTGGTCTCTTAGGGGAGCCAAGATACATGCCCACAAAATGCAGGAAGATTGAATTCAAATACAGTGAGCGCTTCAGGAGGTCCGGAAAGGAATCTAAGCGTAATAATTGATGAAAAAAATCCCCCCAGACCACACACACACACACACACACACACACACACACACACACACACACACGATCATTTAATTACATCATTCTCTGCTGTTGCCTTCCTGGGATCTCCCCCAGGGTGGGACACTCAGGCTCTGCTTAAGCTACGGTAAAGACGCCAACTCACGGAGACGAAGGAGGGAAAGACCAGGAGCCCACCCAACCTTATCATCTAAACTGGAAAAGACGAGGAGGGGGTGGAGTGCGGGGGAGGAAACGGCAGCAGAGACTGACAGAAACAGTAAAATAGGAATAGGAAGTCCCCAACACAGCGAGCACTCCGCGAGCTCCGGCTGGCCGCCCCCACGGGAGGGAGAGCGGAGACCGCGGCCGCGGGGGCGCAGAGCGGGCGCCAGTAGCGCCAGCGAACCCAAGGGGAGGGCCGGCGACGCATCCAGTCCCTGCAGCCACCCGCGCGGCGCAGCTCGGCAGCGGGACGCGGCGCCCGGAGCCCCGGCAGCTCCCACCCCCCCCCCCCCCCGCGTCGCCCGCCAGCGCGCCAGCGCCCGCTCCGCCCGTGACTTCAGTTCAGCTCCACCCCCGCGTGGCGGCGGCTCGCTCGGTCCGAAGCCACGCTCGGCACCAACCCAGCCTGGGCAAGCGGCCGCCACCTGCCCCGCGCCGCCTCCGCCCGCCCCCTCCGCGGCCCAACTTGGATGGAGTTGGGGTCCTGAGCGCCTGCCCCCCACAGCCGGCCAGCGGAGAGCTCCGCGCCGCCGCCTCCGCTCCGGCCCCCTCTCCGCTCGCTGCTCTCCGCTCCCGCGATGGGAAAAGTTGGCGCCGGCGGCGGCTCCCCAGCCCGGCTGAGCGCGCTCCTAGCCGGCGCGGGGCTCTTGGTCCTCTGCGTCCCGGGCGCCTGCGGCGGCGGCTCCTGCTACCCCCAGCTATCCCCCGGCTCGGCCCCGCGCTGGGCTCCGACCCCAGGTGGCTTCCCTCGCCAGGGGCCGCGAGGCAGAGCTGCTGCCACGCCCCTGCCCCTCCTTGGGCGCCCCCTGTTCGCAGTGGCCCCCGGAGACCGAGCGCTGTCCCTGGAGCGGGCCCCCGGCACCGGGGGGTCCGTGGCGGTTGCCCCACGCTCTGGCCGGCGGAGACGGAGTGAAGCGGATCCCGGGAAGGCAGAACGGGGAGAGGGCGCAAGTCGAAGCCCCCGGGGAGTGCTAAGGGATGGAGGGCAGCAGGAGCCTGGGACTCTGGAGCGGGACCCGGACAAAGCCACTCGCTTCCGGATGGAGGAGCTGAGACTGACCAGCACCACGTTCGCGCTGACAGGCGACTCCGCACACAACCAAGCCATGGTCCACTGGTCTGGCCACAACAGCAGCGTGAGTAGATGGGGACTGAGGGCAAGGGGTGAAAGATGGAAAGGGTTAAAGCAGAATGTTGTGTTCTGATGGAGAATTTGGGGAAATGAGGTTTCTGGACTTGAGAGATGCTGCAAGCTAAAGTCTTCCCTGCCCACCTCCCCTAGGAGTTAATGTCACCTATCAGGAGACCCATGACACCATCAGAGTCCTCTCAGAACCCCTCAAAAGCTTCAGACTGGGCAGGCAAATCCCTGTTTCCTGTTTCCTGGTCTCATTGGTGTAGTAACAGAGCTGAAGACAGGCAAACAGGGGGGGTTAAGTATTCTGAATGTGGAGGTGAATGGGTTAAATTTCCAGGCAGGATGACATTCCTTTAAGTGACTTTCCTTTTACTTGCTAGACTTATGGGTGAGCACAAGTAAGATCAAGAAGACTTTAGTATAAGCTTATTTTTATGCAAAGCTTCTAACCCCCTCTTCCCCAGAAGGGAAGAGATATGCAGCGGACACTAAGGTGCCCTTAATGTATTCTCTGTTTCTGGGGACCAAGTGGATGCAAGTTTCAGGACAGGAACTCTCTAGCATCTTCTAACAGCACCAGCCAGTGTGTTTTGAGAGCTGGGGCTTTCCAGCCTGTGAATGAGTGGTTGTTCTCCGGCATGATCAGTCCCAGGAAGATCAGATATATCCCAGTGACAACAACCCCCTGTTCTTCCCCATTGACTGACCTCCTCTAGAGAAGAGCACAAATAAAGACTTAGCCCTCCTTTTATGAAGGGACCAGGGGGATTGCTGGATTCCCCATGCTGACACTGGGGAGAGTGGGTGCAAGTCCATGAGCATTGGCCACGTCAGGGGAGGTTTTAGATTTTTGGAAAAGCCTGCATGCTGGAATCTGGGGTAGCTATTCCAGCTTAAACTGCACCTAGAAAACTTCAATGAGCTGAAATAGTAAAGATCCAGCTTTGATGGTAATAAGTGAAGATGATTTAAAAGTGTGGAAAGTTCTCTGAGCTGCCATTAAGCAGACAAGAAGAACATAAAAACCAAGGATGGGTAAAATGAAAAAAAAATCAGAGTTTCAGCTTCCATCGGGTTATTGAGATTGTAGTATTTGTAATATGTACAGTCTATGCAGCCTGGTACCTTTCAAAATGTTTTCAGTTGTGATGTCATTGCCAGAAACCTTCCCAGGGAAGTGCCACTTTAGTGAGTTGTGCTCATTGTCAGCTTTTTAACGAAAGTTGTGAACGTTTTAAAATAATAGTCTGTCGTCGTGGGTTCTTTGGGTATATAGATATAAACTGTATTAAGGCAAACCATGATAAATGCTTTTTTTTTTTTGCATTGATGTCTCTGTCCTGAGAGGATCAGCAAGGTTTTCCCTACAATTCAGCTCTCATGACTGAGGCTATGGTTTTCTATGGTTCTCAGGAATGATTTAATCAAATAATTGAAGCTGAAATTCTTTCCATTCAAGTTCCGGAGACCCTTGCCCTCATTTCTTACCTTAACTATCGTATCTTTCATATCAAAACCACTAAAATTAATCCCCCAATTTGAACTCAAATCTTCTTAAACTGAATAACTTTCACACTGCTTTAAGTGATTAACTCAAAGCTTCTGGCTTTAAGGGGAGATTTTAAACACATCAAACATTATATCTGGTTGTATCGAGAAGTAAAGGACATTGGACTCAAAATATTTCTAGCTTTTAATGTAATTTGAGCTGTAAAGTATCACTCACCCATTAGACTAGTTCATCTCTTGAAAGATCCTGGAAAGAGCTGGAAAAGGAGAATACATCTTTGGCAAATTTTAAACTCCATTTAAGAAATGGCGCCAAGCACTGCCAGCCTTTTTTATTTTTTATATGATACTTATAAGCACAGTCCGGCTTCTTAGGGTCAGGACTTGGATGGGCAACATGCAGGCATGTCTGAGATAATGTAGCAAATAATCAAGGTAGTGCATGTGAAAGGTTCGAGCATTCAGATCATGTTGCTAGTGAGATTTCTACCCTTTGAAGTTTTTAATTCTGTAAGGAACACTCCCCCCCCCC
>NC_058408.1:132437552-132472236 GCF_002201575.2 Neomonachus schauinslandi | reverse complement strand
CCCCCCCCCCCCCCCCCGCTCTGCATCACTGCCTGTTTACACACAAATTGGGTTTTTTTTTTTAGCATATATATGCAGATGGCAGAGGGAGAGCTATAGTCTTAATCCAGGTCCCACAAAACAAAACTGGCCCAGATTCATAGGAGACACAAAGTTTAACAATTGTTTTTAAAGGAAGGAAGGCAGAAAAAACTTTTTCTGGGCAACTCTGTGAGGTGAAAAGCTGTGTGGAGACTTGAGTTCTAGTTCTGCTTATTTGTGGTTTGATCTTGGCAAGTCGATTGCACTCTGAGTGTGAATTTCCTCATCCTTAAAATGGGGTCCATGCCAATTCATTACATGCCAGGTTGCACATAAATGTGTTGTGATTGTCAAGAACAGTACGGTACACCTGTTTGGAACTCTCAACTTACAGCACTTCATGTCTCCCTAGAGCAAGAAATCCACTAACTTAAACCTGAGGGCAACACTGTGGAGCTCTCATTTTCTTCCCATTTAGATGTCAGTCCCCCTGTAAATCCACCCCCTGACCCACTCAGGGCCAGAGGCAATACACATCCTCTGAACCTGTCTCGCCTTTAGCTAAAAGCCTTGTTAAGTAGGGTTTCTGATTACAATAACACCTGCATTAAAGGTGTAAATGTATGGAAATTATAGGCTGCCTGTCAAACTTGTGAGGAATTCTGGATGTTTCTCTCGCCTCCTTTCCTTCTTCTTCCTGCCCCCTCCACTGTTGGACTTGTGCAGTTGTGTAAAGACATGACTGTTTTGCCTCATCCGTGGGAGTGATGTGATTCCTCTATACTGCAGTCTAGCTTGATGGAAAGTGTTGCTAGAGTTGGTGGAACACCTGGGGGATCTTTTGGCATGAAAGGTGCTGGGTATGAATCATTTGTCATGAGCTTGGTGTCGTAAGCAAGAACATATTGTTCCTACCCTACTCATCCTAGGCATGCTGTGCCCTGATCTAAATTTATACAGTAATCCTTAGTTTGTTAAAATATATATTTGTCTATATATGCATGTGTGATGGGGCATGTGTTTATTCTTTATTTCCAAGAAATTTCAAAGTGCCACACTTATTAACCCTTATAAAACCCTTGTTAGGTAATAGGTGAGTGGCAAGTGTTAATATTGATTATTCATATTTTTATTCTGGAGTCAATTTGAGTATTTCAGTTCACTGTCTTGTCCTTTTCTTACCGGAAATAGTGTCAGAGGCTTTTACTTCTATTTTGCCATTACGATACTTTAATGCTATATTAGGATAGGCCACGATGATCTGGTTGATTTCCATGTACCACTTTGCCTTTCGTTGTTCTGGGACTTGCCATTTACCATCCAACCTTCGTGAATAAACTGAGTCCCAACTTGGGTCAGGTTTTGGGTAGATGCCTTACATTCTATCATCTCACTTAATTTTCACAAAAATGTTATGGGTAGATATTCTTATTCTCATTACATAGAGAAGCAACCTGAGGCTCTGGAAGCTAACTGAGTTACTGAGATGGTACAAAAGGTCAGTGGCAAATAGGGGCTGGCACCCAAACCTCACAGAATGGCTGGTCTTAAAGATTTTCAGGTAGGACAGAAGAGCTCAGACCTCTTGGAGTCAGTATTTTAAATAATCCTCTCTTGGGGTGGATTTCAGATGATGCTGGAAGAGGGCGCAGTGTTAGCTGGGAGCTCCATCTCCTTGTAGAAAAGCAAGGGTTTTAACACGTGCCTGTCACATTGCACTCTTTACCTTAAGTAGTGATTTGGTTGTTCTCTTATCCGCCTACCTCTTCATCTTTAGTGAGACATAGAATCTGCACCTGGTGATTCATTGAGCACGAGGTAACCTGCCATCATTCTGCACTCAGATCTGGTGTTCTTCACGAACAGATTCCTCTTCTAAGTGACTTACAAACCTGATTTTGGAGAGAGGTTGCATGTAAACACTTGCCTTGACTGTACATGTAAACATATTTTTTTACTTTTTAACAAAGTAAAATGATAAACAATTTTAGCTTTCTCTAGCAAGCCCACATATTTCCTTCTCTGATCGGTGCTTTATGCTATTGGTGAATGTTAATGTGGTGTGACATGGAAGGCAGTGGGTTTGGAGCAGACAAATTTGAGTTTGAATGTTAGCTCTCCTGCTTACCACATGCTGCCTTGAACAAGACATTTAAATTCTTGGAGCTTCACCTTCCTCGACTAAAATATGGGGATAGTGTGTCTTTCGCAGGCTTTTCTTGCAGGTATGACATCACGTATGTGAAGTGGCTGGTACGTAGTAAGTGCTCAATAAATGCTCTTTGTTCTTTTAATTGCAGAAATAATTCTCCACTGGCAGATAAGAATCCTGAGTTATAATCTCAACTGTGTACAACAATTAGATATGTAGTCATAATGTGGCCTCAACAGTTTCATCCTCTGTAAAATGATGGAAATAGACCAGAGCACCACAGAAATCCCTGAGGGGTTAAAATTAACTTAACAGTTTGTGCAGCGTGCAAGTATTGTGCACCTACTACCTTTAAGTGCACTAGGAGTGTTGGGGATGCACAAATGACACAATGACCTATACCCTTGACCTATAAGGAGCAAGCCTTTCATTCACGTGATTCCTCCTTTTTTCCACGGTTCAGGTGCGTATCTACTTATAGGAAATCAAAACATTTAAGATCCAAGCAGGCATTCATTTCAATGCGTGTTTGCAGCAAAACCTAATTTATTATATTTATTGTATCACATCTTCATGTTAAGGAATTTTTTATCTTTGGACAAAAAAAAATTCTTCATATGAAATTGGGAAGTCAGTTTCTCTTAAGATATTTAAGGGGTTTTCTAGAGGAAAACGACATGAATGTTGACTCTGGGAACTCTCTCCACATCCTTTTATAGAAACCCCCCAGAAATTCATAGACTAAGGTACAAAAGCTGATGGACTTATTTATTTAATAATTATTTAGTAAGAGAAGAATAATTGCTCACCTTCAAGGAGAGATTGCCATGTGGCAACATTATGCTAAGAAGCTTACACAAATTATCATATTTACTTTTAATTCTACAAATATGTATTGAGTCCTAATATTTGTTAGACACTGATAATAGAGATATATGTGGAGTGATGCACAAAGGTGAAAAGAAATAATATGCGCCCTCAAAGCGCTTTCTGTCTTGTACTCAAAGAATCCTCTGAAGAGGCAGCCGAAGCTAAGTGTCCTCTGAGGGCATAGCGTGCTGTAGGAGTTCAGAAGAGGATCAGACATCTACAAACTGGGGTGGTCTTCAAACTTCATTGCAGAACAGGTGCTTCAAGTGAACCTTGAAATGGAGATAATATTTTGATTAAGAGATGGAGTATTTATTTATTATGTTACGTTAATCGCCATACATTACATCATTAGTTTTTGATGTAGTGTTCCATGATTCATTGTTTGCGTATAACACCCAGTGCTCCATGCAGACTGTGCCCTCTTTAATACCCATCACCAGGCTAACCCATCCGCCCATCCCCCTCCCCTCTAGAACCCTCAGTTTGTTTTTCAGAGTCCATAGTCAAGAGACGGAGATTTTTACAAGGATATTTTGAGCTGAATGGATAGTGTGACTGAAGGTCAAGGGTAGAGATGTATAAATTCCTATGTATTCCAAGAAATTAGCCTACATTAAATGTAAACCATGTTTAACTGAAGTTTTCGTCTTAGAAATAGTTTAAAAAATACTCCTTAAGCAAAAATATACACATTCATCTTCTGGTGAGTTTGGGTATAATCCAAGCCCAAAAAGAAAATAAAACCAGAGTGGTCACTTAAAGATATGATTGCGTTTATTGCCTTTATTTGCACATTAAATCTCAGCTGGAGACATCATTGTTTCATTTTTTTTTTTTTTAAATGTCAGTTTTTTTTTTTTTTTTAAGATTTTATTTATTTATTTGAGAGAGAGAGAATGAGAGACAGAGAGCAGGAGAGGGAGGAGGGTCAGAGGGAGAAGCAGACTCCCTGCCGAGCAGGGAGCCCGATGCGGGACTTGATCCTGGGACTCCAGGATCATGACCTGAGCCGAAGGCAGTCGCTTAACCAACTGAGCCACCCAGGCGCCCTCATTGTTTCATTTTTACCTAGACATTTGCCACAGACAGTTTTCTCCAAAGGGCTTTCTTTTGTTTAAGTCCTTGGTCAGAAATATCATGGGCCCGGCTGCCCAGAGGGTAAATTAATTTAGTTCCCAGCCAGCTGATGTTAAATCACTAAACATATGTAAAATGTTTATCCTGTCTTTGTGTATGTCTCAATTACTGTTCTGTATCTCTGGCTAGAAAGAGTGGAGAATGCATCTGTGTGTCCTAGAGAGGAAACGAGCCAAAATGGTGTTGCTGCAGTGGCCAATGGTGATGGCAGAGAATAGGCGTGGTCAGTGTGAGGGGGAGCCAGGTGCTGTGGTGGAGGAATGGTTACTCTGAAGGGGGGTGCGCTGTGCTCAGGTGGGCTGAGAGGAATCGTCAAATGGTCGGCAAGAAACAAAGGTGGAATCTTACTGTGCAAGGTTTATGAAGAAAGAACAGAGCCTCTTCTTAAAAGGTAAGTAGAGAGAAAAAGGGCATGAATGTTCTGTAGGAAATCCCATGTGAAATTTTCCATGTGTATAAAAGTTATTGTGTCTGTTTCTATAGTACTCCTGAATGTTGTTATACCACTTTCGATCAGTTATAGCCATTTCCTTTGCAAAATGCTTCAGCTTTCAAAGATTGGAATATTACTTCCCCTACCTCAGTTTTTTGTTTTTTGTTTTTTTGTTGTTGTTGTTTGTTTGTTTGTTTGTTTTTCACCAAGGGCCTATGAGATAAGAAAGGCAACTATCATCTACATTTCTCAGGTAGGGAAACCAAGGCACTGCTCTTAATAAGCAGGTCAGTTAGTGGAAGAAGAGGGTCAACAACGCTTTGTCACACTGTAGACTGATTCTTGGTTTGGCCCGCCACTGGCTTTCCACAGGCAAGAGTTAGAACAGCTGCATCCCGGGGCGCCTGGGTGGCTCAGTTGGTTAAGCGACTGCCTTCAGCTCAGGTCGTGATCCTGGAGTCCTGGGATCGAGTCCCACATCGGGCTCCCTGCTCAGCAGGGGGTCTGCTTCTCCCTCTGCCCTCTTCCCTCTCGTGCTCTCTGTCTCTCATTCTCTCTCCCTCAAATAAATAAATAAAATCTTAAAAAAAAAAAAAAAGAACAGCTGCATCCCAGCCTCTTGGTTTGCCTGAAGCCTATGCACCTGTGTCTATAATGTTTGCTGATGTTTGAAGAAGTGTGGATATTGGCCACGGAGCTCCTGAGTTCTAGGCTCAGCTGCTCAGGTTATTTATACTGGGCTTCAGTGCAAGTGGCCCTATGAAAAGTCATGCTCTTGGCATTGTTTAAACCGTTCAGAGGGAACCTTAAAAAGAGATGATGGGACTTTCTGCAAGCCAGGTCTCTGGCAAAAACCCATTCTCCATCTTCCACGGCTAATGGACTTCAGAGATCAGATTACTTATAACTGAGCTAGTTGTAGCAGGGGCTTGGGGGCAAGAGGGAAATAGCCACCTCCTCCCCTCCTTAATTGTCTGATGCAGAGGAAATGCCATTTAAAATAACATTAAGTATGGTCTAGTCAAGGGAATGTCAACATTTGGGGACAGCAGTAGCCAAACTGAAGGGTGCCTGTTGAAACTCATGGATTTTATTTGTTCAAGGATTATAATTGAGTTACCAGCTATTGCCTTTTCTACTCCTTCTGACTTTGGGGGTTGGGGTGGGGATGTGAGCAAAGGAGAATTTGCTGAACACCGTGATAGCTCCCTATGGCCAGATAAGGTGTATCGATTATAATAGAATCCCCTCTTCACAATACTATAAATAACCACCAATTTAGTGAACAGCTTCCCTGGAAGTACATTCTAGAGCATCACATTATTTCACTCCATCCTCCCACCACCATAATACAAACGAGGTATTATTGTCCTCATTCTAAAGTTGTGGAAGTCATGGCTTAAGGAACTTGCCCAAGGTCACCCAGCCGTAGGGTGGCACAGCTGGAATTTGATTTTTGCCCTTTCTGGCTCTAAAGCTTTTTCTCTTTGATCACATTGACCTTCTGTAAGGGTTCAGTTCTGAGTTTCTTTAGGGAGAACCTCACAAGTCAGGGCAGAGGGGTCCTAGGGGAGCTCCTAGCACAGGAACCCCACCTCAGGGTTTTCCCTGTCCTATCCCGATCTCAGGGCACTAACCTGATACATTTTACTTGGTAATAAGATTCTTCATGATGGAGCTTGATCAAAGCCTTAAGGGCCATCTGTCCGCATGAGTGGCTCTCCTGGGGTTATTACTGTGGGTCGTCTTGTTATTGTAGGAGGGTAGGTAGGATGTGCTATTTGGTTTCTCCCTGCTGGTTAATGAACCTAGAGTGACACTGTGGGCAACTTATGTGCTTTGTAAAGAAAGTGCTAATAAGAGTCATGTTATTAGACCACCAACTAATCCCGTTGTGCCCTGAAGCCAGTGGATTGATGCCTCTAGTCATCTTCCCCTAACCAGAGTAGCAGAGGCTACTGAGACACAAAATTGTGGGCCATAGATCCTTCTGCTTCAGGGTCTTTGGGGGAGGGTTGGGTGGGTTAAATGCAAAAGGTCTTCCCCTTAACACTTCCCAAGATACACTCTTTAAAATTTTTTTTTTATCTATTTGAGAGGGAGCCTATGTGCAAGAGTGGAGGGGAGGAGCAGAGAGAGAGGGAAAGCAGACTCCCCACTGAGCAGGGAGCCCAACTGGGGCCTCAATCCTAGGACCTTGAGATCATGACCTGACCCGAAGGCAGACACTTAACTGACAGAGCCCCCAGGAGCCCCCCCAAAATATACTCTTGATAAGAACCATTAAGGGGGAGAAAAAGCTATTTTAGGCATGGTTGTCACCTGCTTAGAAACCTATCTGTAACCCTGTTTACCCTGACTTACATTTTGCTGAGTTGATGGGAGAATCCTGAACTGGGCAGCCATGGGAACCTCAGGCAGCATTTCTCAAAGTCTGACCTCATGGGACCTGCTTTTAAATCTGTTGATGGGGACTAGGAATCTTTATTTTACAAATTCCCTTAGGAACTCTATAAAGATTGAAAATCATTTCCCTAAAATTCATATGTGAGTTTTGGGGTCCATGAACCCCTTCCATTGTCTGCACAGTGTATAAGTATCAATATGCTTCACTTATCCCCATGGCAAGCTAAAGCCCACAGCTTTTATCAGCTTCTCCATGGAAACTATGACCCCAGGGAAGAAGACCTGGTGTGACATATTGTAGGAGAATGAGAGACAATTACAGGGGACAGCGCAGGTCCCCAGACAGAAGAAAATGATACTTTTTGCCAAATGGTGATATTTTTATCACTGGATGTATTCTAGGCAGTTTCTTTCCTGGATGTCCATATGACCATGAGTAAACCATGTCTTCAGTGGCTGAAAGACTACATTATTTTAACTAGAACACAATGTTTTGTGATGGGGTTGAATTCTTGCTCCACTATCTACTGGATATGTGAACTTGGGCAATTAGCTTTACGACCCTGTGCTTTAGTTTTCTCAACTGCAAAATGGAGATAATAATGGTATACTTTTTATAGGGTTTCTTAGTGGTTAAAGGAGACAATAGATATAAAAATGCTGAAAGTGGCATGTGGCACATAGCAAGCAATCAGTAAAGTTTAACTATTATCATCATCATTGTTATCACCATTATTTTGTTAGTATTAATACTAGAATTACTAATGCTCAAGTAGGACCTACTAAATGGTGTTTTTAATATGTTGCTCTTGATATTGCTTCTGTTTCTGCAGTTACATTCTTGCATTCCAGTTCCATTTTATAATGAGGCCAGGACTCTGTCTTACTCTTTCTGTCATCCCTCTCAATGTCTCCAGCTATTTACACATAATAGTTGTAATAAGGCTCTGGACCTAATTTCCAGTGTGTGTGTGTGTGTGTGTGTGTGTGTGTGTGTGTTGGGGTGGGGGTGGGGGTCCATACCAACAAACAATTCCCTGACACCAGCTGGGTGTCTATAATTCAACTCAGTTTTGACACCATCTACCCAGAGGTAGCATTGGATTCTACCAGTTAAGGGCTCAGTCCCACAAGACTGCCATCCCCCACCTCCCAAATTCAGATGTCAGGGTGTCTCCTCTGCTTTTGACTAAACAGCTACAGATTAGAAGTTCCAATGACTCTTTCCTTGAGTTTGGTTAATTTGCTATAGCATTTTACAGAACTTAAGAGAAACATTTCACTTACCAAATTGCCAGTTTCTTACAAAAGGATATAACTCAGGAATAGTCAGATGGAAGAGATGAGCAAGATGATGCCTTGAGCAAGGTATGGGGAAAGGGCATGGTGGTCTCTCTGAGCATGCTGTCCCTGAATCTCCACATGTTTACCAAGCTAGGATCTTTTGGAACCCTGTCCTTTGGATTTTATGGAGGCTTTATTACATAGGCATTATTGATTAAGTCATTGGCCATCAATTCAGCCTTCAGCTCCTCTTCCCTCCCCAGAGGTTAAGGATTGGGACTGAAATTTCCCAACCCTCCAATCAGGGTTGTAACCAGCCTCCATTCTTAGGTGTGATCCCATATTCGTCTCATTAACATAACAAAGGACACTTTTTTTTTTTAAAGATATTATTTATTTATTTGACAGAGAGAGACACAGCGAGAGAGGGAACACAAGCCAGGGGGAGTGGGAGAGGGAGAAGCAGGCTTCCCACCAAGCAGGGAGCCCGATGCGAGGCTCGATCCCAGGACCCTGGGATCACGACCTGAGCAGAAGGCAGAGGCTTAATGACTAAGCCACCCAGGTGCCCCAACAAAGGACACCTTTATCTTCCTCATCACTTAGGAAATTCCCAGGGTCTTGGGAGCTTGGTGCCAGAGATGAAATGAAGATCAAATATACATTTCTTTTTTTTTTTTAAAGATTTAATTGATTTATTTGTCAGAGAGAGAGTGCATAAGCAGGGAGAGCAGCAGAGGGAGAAGCAGGCTCCCCGCTGAGCAAGGAGCCCGATGTGGGGCTCGATCCCAGGACCCTGGAATCACGACCTGAGCCGAAGGCAGACGCCTAACCGACTGAGCCACCCAGGTGTCTCTCAAATATACATTTCTTATTATAAATCACAATATCACAACTTGCTTACTAAATATTTGCTGTTTTGGGGATGGGAAAATTTTCTAAATTCTAAAGAAAGTGCTTCTAGTTAGGGGCAGCACCTGGGTGGCTCAGTTGGTTAAGTTTCTGCCTTTGGCTCAGGTTATGATCTGGGGTCCTGTGATTAAGCCCCACCCTTGGGCTCCCTGCTCAGCAGGGAATCTGCTTCTCCCTTTCCCTCTACCCCCTCCCCCTGCTCATGTGCATGCTCTTTCTCTCTAATAAATAACTAAAATCTTAAAAAAAAGTTCTTCTAGCTGGTCGAAGGATTAAATTGACAGGCAGAGTAACAGAAAATAAAATTTAATTCTTGTGTGTAGTGAATCCACATAAGCATGAGATTCCAAAGAGAATAAAGCAAAATGGGGTATATATGTCATTCTGAACTAAGGAGAAAGGGGTATGGGTCTGAGACTTGAAAGAGGAGGAGGACAATTCACGGGAAGATGAAAAAGAAAAAATGTTTGGTAAACAAAATATTTTCTGGACCATATAGAAACAATGGGACACAGAGGGGAATTTTAACAAAGACTTCTCTAGGTTCTTCCATGTCTCCTACACCTCGTTCATGTTATACTATAGTTGTCTATGGGGATAGCTCCCTTCCCAGAGCAGGTCCTCCATCTAAATTCTTTTAGCAGTTGTGGGGTAGGTCAAAAATTCTTCCCAAGTCTTTTGGGCTTTGATTATTTTCAGCTTGAAATAATCTGCACACCAAAGTGGCACATTTTGGGGCCACCAGCCCTTAGCAACTACAGTGTTTTATTTGCTCTTTCCATGGGGAAAATGGCTTTTCACTTACAACCCATGATCTTATTCATGAGTGTTATGGAATATTCAGCCACTAAAAGATTGCTTATGTAAAAATATACATTGAATTGGGAAACCCCCTACAAAATACTGGAAAGGGAAAAAAAGGATTAAAAACTAGTACAAATATAAGCCACATGAAGTCAGGGGGTTTTTTGGTCTGTGTTGTTCCATCAAATATCTCAAGCCCCTAGAAATATACCTGGACATGGAAGGGACTCAATATATTTTTTTTAAATTTTATTTATTTATTTGACACAGAGAGAGAGACAGCAAGAGAGGGAACACAAGCAGGGGGAGTGGGAGAGGGGGAAGCAGGCTTCCCACTGAGCGGGGAGCCTGATGCGGGGCTCGATCCCAGGACCCTGGGATCATGACCCGAGCTGAAGGCAGACACTTAACGACTGAGCCACCCAGGCGCCCGGGACTCAATATTTTTAAAAATTTATTATATACTATAAAATACCACTTTCGTAAAAAAATAAAATAAAAAAAAGAGGAAGGTATGATTCGATGTTCACCTGTGATTATAATGAATGTTGGGTTTATAGGTGATGTTTTTCACTTGTCCATAGTTTCACTGTTGTTGTTTTTCAATAAACATGCATTGCTTGAGTTATTTTTAAAAGTTATTTGAAAAATGAAAAAAACAAAACAAGAGAGAGCAGGCACGATTTCGAACTTGGCCTCATTAGAACCGAATTCCAGGCAACTGAACTAAACAAAGAGCCCACGTTCAAGTTGCCTGATCTGCTTCCAATCACTGTTGTTGGGAGAGGGCTAGTGCCCAGGGTTTTTGCAAAGCAGCAAGATCACTCTGTGTCTCTCTTCGGGTGCAGTGCGCAGCAGCAGGGGCTACCAGGCCCTTTGTTTACCGTCCCCCTTGCTGATTCCAGAAAGAGAGATCCAGAGGTAATTTCACCAATCTGCCTGACCACCCCTTCCAAAAATTCTAGTAACCTCCAGGCTCCAATAAAAGAGCATGTATTTTGTTTTAAATCTTAGTCTCTGTCTTGAGCTTCGTCTCCATCTCTAAATCATATATGTACATATGATTGGGTACATAATAGATGTGTGCATCCCCGTGCGTGTCCATATATTCACAGCGGCTTAAGCTCTGATATACAACACTTAGGTCTCTACCCTTAAAAGTGGAATGTTAGATACTGCTGTAGCGATGGTCACTGACTGTGAGAGCTGAGTGGAAGAACATCTCCAGGACAGAGAGAGAGAAAAAGAAACCCAGGAATGAGAGAGACAGTAGAAGCAGAGAGCTGGTGAGCAAGAAAGAATAAGAGGGGGAGGGAGAGACAGTATGAGATCCTGACAGAGGCAGAGAGAGACAGCAAGACAGGAGAGGGGGATAAAGAGGATATCTTTAGGTTAAAGGGGATTAAGACAGATATCCTCTGTCTGTCTTACAGACAGACCAGAGACAGAGAAAGGCAGATGGAGAGACAAAAAAGACAGAATTATAACAGAGGCATGGAAGCACTGGAGTAGATCATGGAAAAAGAGTAAGAGATGAAATAGAGAGGAAACGTGTCAGTGAGTGAAGAGAATTCACTATCAACTCCAAGACTTCGGAGTAGAACTGAGTCCTAGTCTAACGGCACCCTTGTCCTGTAGCAACAGCACTTCCCTGGCCGTTACCCTGGGGTCGGGGGACTCATACCCAGCCCTGCTGTGCTGCTAGCAGAGGTGGTCAGCCTTGCATGTGTGGCAGCTTTGAGAGCCAGGCATGTTGGTTAGCTGCGTGTGGGGTAGAAGGGGGGCATGTAGTGTTGAGGCATTTTTACGCATGCCTTAAGAGTGATTTCCTGTGGGAAGTGGACCCAGTGGTCTGGATGGTGGAAAGGCAACTTTTAACCTTTCCCTTTATACCAGTCTGTGCTGTTTTGAATTTTTAACATGGGCATACATTTCTTTAATAATAAAAATACTAAAACATGTTTTAAGTGGCTGTTGGGTCAGTGCTGACTGTGCTGAGCACTGAGAATACAAAGATGAATATGACCCGACCTTTAACCTCGAGGGTGCATATTCTGGTGGAAATAGACACATAAACAGATAAATTGCAATTTAGTATGATAAGTGCATAATAGCTGTAATAGAGTTTTGTGCAAAGTGCTATGGGAGCGAAGATGAGCAGAGAACAACTAATTTTTCCTGAGAGTGGGAGGCAAGGCTTTAAAGGGAGGTGATATTTAAGCTGGTCTTTATACAAGATGAGGAATTTCGCAGACAGAATAGGATGGACAGGAGGAAAAGCCCCTCCTGCCTATTTTAAACTCCCCAAATCTTAGGTCCTGGATTCATTTTAGGTTGTTAGCACAGTCAACAAGCTGTGACAAGGGATGGTACTCTCTTCATTATCTCCATGCCCAAGATATTTGGAACGGAGCCTCACAGTATGTTTAAATATCAGATTGGACTCCCCAGTTTAAAAAGTCCTATTAAGTTCTTGACCTCACACTGACCAAAGGAACCTGATTTGCCCAAAGGGAAAAATTTTTCCCCTGAATCTTTGCATACCCATGTATACTTGTACACGCATGTGCACAGATGCACACACACACACATGAAATCCTATTGCTATCTGCTCTATTCACGGGAGAATTTGATTAAGAAATGGTGGGATTTTCCCTTGGTTATTCCGTATGTTTCTGCTTTTAAAGAGTTAAAAGTGGGTGTTTCTGTCATTTTCTTGGACATGCTTCCCAAATCATGGGAAGGGGACTTGGGTACATTAGGATGAGTTGGATGATCACCCCTTAGGATTGCAGTATGATTCAAGGCAGTAAGAGAATACCGTAGAGTATTACCTATCAGTGTTATCAATACTGAACTAGTATGCCTTGCAAAACACAGTGAGAACATATATAAATATATGGGAAAATCCCAAAGAATAAATTTAGCTTTTTATTGGTTGGCCCCTTTTCTTCCTTCTTGTACACAAAGAAGAAAAAAGAAAAAAAGGGGGTAGGTGGTGAGGAAAGGCATGACCAGAGTTAGACCATGAGTGGTTGAAGGGACATTTCTGTGGTCTTTGAGTTCTACCCTTTGTATGCACAGGACTCTCAATGAGACTGTGGTTTAAGATGATGTTACAAGGTCCAGATCTGTCTTTAGAGTATTGTGACTAAGGGATTTTTGCCTAGCTTTTTGTGCTACTGTAGTCAATTCATTGACTTAGGAATGTCATCATTTTCAGACAGAAATGATTTGAGAATGTGCTTTTCAGCTGATAATAAATATGCCTTGAGGCATATAAATGACCATCCCCGAAGAGTAAGATGAACTCTACTGTGGTCTGAATGTACCCTCCCCAATCCATGTGTAGAAGCCTGACCCCCAAAGTGATGGTGTTATCAGGTAGGGCTTTTGGGAGGTGATTCTGTCATGAGGATGGAACCCTCATGAGTAGGATTGGTGCCTTTATAAAAGTGACCTAAGAAACCCCCTTGCCCTTTCCACCATGTGAGGACACAGCAAGAAGGTGCCATCTATGGGACCAGGAAGTGGGCCTTTATCAGACACTGGATTTTATGCTGTCTTGATCTTAAACTCCCTGGACTCCAGAACTGTGAGAAAGAAATATCTGCTGTAAGCCACCCAGTAGATGGTATTTTGTTATAGCAGCCTGAATGGACTGGACAAGTTCTCTGGCAGTCACCTAAGCTTCATTTTGTATGAGACTCTCCTTGATATTCATTTAAGTTAGATTAAAATCTTAGGAAAAGGAGAAGTAAAAATTGTATTTGCCTTAAAAGCTCATCAACTATGGAAGTACCCAAGTACCTCTTGCTCCACCTAAATGTAGGTTTTGTCATGAATAGACATTTCTCCAAAGAAGACATGCAAATGGCTAACAGACACATGAAAAAATGCTCAGTGTCACTCATCATCAGGGAAATACAAATTGAAACCACAATGAGATACCACCTCATGCCTGTCAGAATGCCTAAAATTAACAACTCAGGAAATAACAGATGTTGGTGAGGATGCAGAGAAAGGAGAACTCTCTTACACTGTTGATGGGAGTACAAACTGGTGCAGCCACTCTGGAAAACAGTATGGAGGTTCCACAAAAGGTTAAAAATAGAACTACCCTATGATCCAGCAATTATTGCACTACTAGGTATTTATCCAAAGGATACAAAAGCAGTGATTCGAAGGGGCACATGCACCCCGATGTTTATAGCAGCACTATCAATAATAGCCGAATTATGAAAAGAGCCCAAATGTCCATTGACTGATGAATGGATAAAAAAGATGTGGTATGTATAAAATGTGTGTGTGTGTGTGTGTGTGTAATGGAATATTACTCAGCCACCAAAAATAATGAAATCTTGCCATTTGCAATGATGTGGATGGAACTAGAGGGTATTATGCTAAGCGAAATATGTCAGTCAGAGAAAGACAAATACCACATGACTTCAGTCACATGTGGAATTTAAGAAACAAAACAGATGAACATAGGGAAAGGAAAGGAAGAATAAAATAAGATAAAAACAGAGAGGCAAGCCATAAGGGACTCTTAACTATAGAGAACAAACTGAGGGTTACTGTATGGGAGGTGAACAGGGGGATGGGTTAAATGAGTGATGGGCATTAAAGAGGGCACTTGTGATGAGCACAGGATGTTATATGTAAGTGAGGAATCACTAAATTTTACTTCTGAAACCAATACTACGCTATATGTTAACTAATTGGAATTTAAATAAAATCTTGGAAGATAAATAAATAAATAAATAAATAAATAAATAAATAAATAAATGAATGAATGAATGAATGTAGGTCTTGAAAAATCTGTAAAGAAGCAGCACTTATATTACCATTTGAGGGAGAGGGATTAATTTATTTTTCTTTTACATGTGGGATTTGAGGTAGTTTATTTAAGGCAGGGTTAACAAACTATGACCCATGTACCAAATCTGGCCTAAGACTTGAGTTTGTATGGCCCACAAGATAAGAGTAATTTTTACATTTTTAAATGGGTGAGAAAAATAAAAATAAGAATGATAGGTTGTAACACTAAAAGTAAGAATGATAGGTTCTTTCTTTACATTTTAAATGGGTGAGAAAAATAAAAATAAGAATGATAGGTTCTTTGTTTTTTTTTTTTAAAGATTTTATTTATTCATTTGAGACACAGAGATATATATAGAGAGAGCATGAGCAGTGGGAGAAGCAGAGGAAGAGGGAGAAGCAGACTCCCCGCTGAGCCAGGAGCCCGACGTGGGGCTCGATCCCAGGACCCTAGGATCATGACCTGAGCCGAAGGCAGATGCCCAACCATCTGAGCCACTCAGGCGCCCCGAATGATAGGTTCTTTGTAACAAACTTATTTGATATACCATTTTATTGGAACACAACCCTCATTCATTTACATATTATGTAGGGCTGCTTTTGTGCAAAAATGACAAAGTTGAAAAATAAAATGACAAAGTTGAGTAGTTATGACAGAGATCATATAGCTCATACAGTCTAAAATATTTATCCTCTTCGCTTTTTGAGAAAGATTTGCTGTCCCCTGACTGAGGAGATTGGAGAGCATATGAGCAGTGGGGCATGAGAATGAAGATACTGAAGTTGTTATCTGTGTGCTAACTTGAGGGTGGTCACTTGACCCTGGCTCTCTTGCCTCAGAGGCATACATACTCCTAGCCACTGCAAATTCCCGGTCCCAGTGTGGACCTTTTGTTCTCTGTTTCTGTCCCTTTGCTCACACTATTTCCTCTGCTTAGAAACTTAATCAGCCTTGGTTCTGCCCAGTTAAATCCATTTCATTTTTTAAGTTCTTACTTGGATATCACCTCGTTGGTGAGAGTTTCTCCAATACTTCCAAGAGGGAGAGACAGCTAAATCTTATGAGAAGAGATCTTATGTCCCAAGTTACTCTCTTTATGTCTCTCTCCAAGCACTGGCTTATATTCCAATCAATGGACCAGGCTCCATCCCATTCATTTTCATATACCAGTATTTGGCACACAAGAGGTGCTTGATAAATGTACTTTAAATAGGGGCACCTGGGTGGCTTAGTTGGTTAAGCGTCTGACTTTTGATCTCAGCTCAGGTCATGATCTCAAGGTCTTGAGATCGAGCCCTGTGTTGGCCTCTGCACTCAGTGGGTACTCTACTGGAGATTGTCTCTCTCCCTCTGCCCCTCACACTCTCTCTCAATTAAATAAACCTTTAAAAAATAAAAATAAAATATCAGAACACTAAAGCAGTATAGGATCATTTTATTGGCCTTTTTTGATAGGGAAGGTTACTCGTCAACATTGAGACACCATAATGATGGGCCACCTGGATATTTTTCACTGTCCTGATTCATGAAGTATAAACTATCTGGATTGCCTCATCCAGATAATTCTAGTAAAATGACCCAAAATTAGACAGGCAGACAGACAGACAGACTGAGAGAGAGAGAGAGAGATTGAGAAAGCATAGATTCAAACCAAATAAATCAAATTGTGTTGGACGGGTAGGGCTGTGTCTTAATGAAGTCTGATGTTCTAGCTGCCAGGATGTGCTGATGGCTGGTAGGGGTTAGCATTGCCTCAGGCCTGAGGGAGAAAAAAAACTTCATGCTCCTAATTTAAGGAGCTGGATTGAGAACCAGTCCCCATGATACAGAAGTCTCAGCAAGGCCAGAGCGTTTGAGAAATGGTGAGGACATATTGCATTGTGAGAGATAAAATTGCACTTGTGATAATGGACTGAACTGAGAGCACCGTAACAATGAGAAAAGAATTATAGATTAAACAGACATTTTTTTTAGGCACATTTACTCAGAAGGGTGAATTGAGGGTTGGTGGATTTCCCAAGTGAGTTTGGACAGAGTGGGAATTCAATTAAAGGTGGGTAAGGACTGCTATGTATTGATGACTTAGGCAAAGGTTGATAAAATGATAACCAATACTTATTGGGTGTTTACAATGTGCCAGGCACAATTCTTGGTAAGACACATATCAGCAGTAGGAATTAGGCAATGTTATTATCCCCATTTTAGAAATAAGAAACTGAAAAATGGGAGGTTAAATAACGCACCCAAATTCACTAGGATAGCAGAAGGTAGAATTGGGATTTCAATCCAGATGGTTATGGTTTAAAAAGCTCAGCTCTTTGCCATTATATCCTACTGCATTTGGAACACTATGACATTTCATCTTTAAGTAGCTTCAGCTTGTTCAGGTAGTAAATCGTTATTTATCATGTGCCTAATACATGTCAGGCATGTGCCAGACACTGAGAATTTGTTCATGATTATAAACCAGTAATCGTCTTGACCCTCCATGTGCTTAGTTAGAGCTTGGTGGTCCATCCACAGACTCTCTGTAGACTTTGAGAGATTATGATCCAGGACTCCTTTTGAGAGTTAGGCTTTTCAAAACTCCCAGAGCTTACTCATTCTTTAGGAGTTAATTGAAAAAAAAAATGTGGGAGAAACATTTTTTTTTTTAAATGAGATGAACATTGTTAGGCAACAGGTAGAGTTCTGGTTGTCATGGCTAAAATAATGTATTCACAGAAATCTTTGTCCAGAGAGATATAAACACTTAGGGGTTCTCTTGTCATGGACTTTGGCAAATTAGTGTTTGTGCGTGGGTGTGTGTGTGAAGGACATTTATAAATACACACACATCTCTGCTTCTGCCTTCATATCTAAATCATCAGCCGTACTTATAGCTGGACAGTCTCATTCAGTGTCTCTGCTTTGTTTTCCAAGTTTGAGGCAAATTCTGTTATGTAAGTATATAATAAAACTATAGGGCTGCTTTTCTATGAAAACAAAACTGCTTGCCCCAGTTATGTGATTAAGGAAATATTTTCTCTATAGATGGGGAAAAATGATAAAAGTGTTTCAAATGCAGTAGTAGCTATAGCACTGAATTAAAAGTAGAGCTGGGCACCTGGTGGTTCAGTTGGTTAAGCGTCTGCCTTCGGCTCAGGTCATGATCCCAGGGACCTGGGATTGAGCCCCACATCCAGCTCCCTGCTCAGTGGGGAGTCTTCTTCTTCCTCTCCCTTTGCTCCTAACCCTGGCTTGTGCATGCTCTCTCTCTCAAATAAATAAATAAAATCTTAAAAAAAAAAAAAGTAGACCTTAAGTGAAAGTTATTTAGCAAAGAATTTGGGGTTCTTTTTTTTTTAAATATTTTATTTATTTATTTGAGACAGAGAGAATGAGAGACAGAGAGCATGAGAGGGAGGAGGGTCAGAGGGAGAAGCAGACTCCCTGCCGAGCAGGGAGCCCGATGCGGGACTCGATCCCGGGACTCCAGGATCATGACCTGAGCCGAAGGCAGTCGCTTAACCAACTGAGCCACCCAGGCACCCAGAATTTGGGGTTCTTTATTCTTGCAGTAGTTCAGTACCTTTTCGTACTTGGAGAATGCTCCTTTCTATTTAAGAAGGAGTGCTTGATTTCTTTTTCTAAATCAGGGACTGTTTAAACTAGATAGTGTTGTATGCAACTGCTGTATTTCATCCTAACAGCTAAGTGGCCCTAATTCAGTCAGAACACATTTGAATTGTCTGACCTTGGTTTATTATTAAAACGACCCTATAGCTAACATTTTTGTGTCTTTAGTGGACTTCCTTATTTTTAGGCCTGCTTACATTTTATTTATGCTAAATTGCTTGCAAAATCATGGGTTTCTAATTAAGACCTATTTATTCTGTTTCTTTGTGGAAACACTTGGTGCGTGCTACTTAATTTTCCTACACAGTGATTTTTTGTTAGATAGAGTTTCTTAAAATGCAATGTTTGGACTGCAGTCCGGACAGAAAACCAGGATAGTAAATGAGTTCCACATCCTTTAGACAAGACCATTTCTGCAATGTGCCCATCTGGGATGACTGACAAAATGTTTCCTTCCCATAAGTTGCTGGTTTCTGGCCTTTCTCCAGTCTCCTCATTTTCTTGTAGGTGATTTAATTCAGCAACTTTCACTTCACTGTTCCTGGTAGTTCAAATATCTTGTACTAGCCAGAAATGCCTGATGTGTTTGCCCAAGATTTTCCTACCAAACAATCTACTTTATTCATTGCTTGCCCATGTTTTAACACCACTTCCCACTCACATTGGTATTTATCACATTGTTTGGTGATGGATATGAGCAGAGAAATCAGAATGCTTTCATACCTCCCCTTTTATCCACAGGAAGATAGAGATTATCACCACCTTGCTGAAGAGGAAGGTCCTTTAAATAGCACCATGCACCCTGATAGCTTAATTCTTTAAAAGAGGCACTACAGAAAATCTTGGCATATTGATGTAACCATTTTTTTTTTTCCTCTTTTTCAAGAGGTGGTGTGGTTATTTGTCACACATATAGCCTTATAATCCTGTACAAAATTCAGGCAAGCAACTGAATGCAAAATGCCTTTGTCCACTCTGTGAAGCTATTGTTTCTCAAAAATTGTGACCACAACTACACAACAGGTTAGAGGAAAACTGCTAAAGGAGGAGAGGAATATGGAGGAATTCAGCAGGTGGAGCTGTTCCCTGTGAAGCAGTGCTGAACCTAGCTCTTGCAGTGGGCTTCAGCCACTCACTGCTGCATGCCCACCCGGGCAAGGCCACGGGCTCTTATTTGTTTGGCAGAGACAAGTTAGCTGCAGGATTATGCTCTCTTTAAACTCAGGCAATCTCCACATGGGTATATCCCTTTATATGATGAGATGTTGCCAATGTGTGCCTAGCTCTGTAGCTGACCATTCTGATTCTCAGGAACATCATGTGTGGTCAATAAAGGCTTACTAAGAGGAAGGAGAGAATAGTAGTTGAAAATATGGACTGTGTTGCCTCCTGGTTTTGTTTTATATTTACTAACTCTTTGCCTTTTGTTGTAGCATCACATAAACCTTTCATGTGCTTAAGTCTCTGGTAGGGCTGAGAACACAGAAGTAGTCCTCCTCTCAGGTGGCTCACAGTCTAAGGGGGAAGATAAATAGTTAAAATACTTTTGGTAAGTGCAATATGCAGGTATTTACAGAGGAGAAGAATCTAGCCAGAAGGGCGGTGGGTGAGGTGATGACATAAGCAAAGACTTCCAAGAAGAGGTAACATATCATGTCCCTGGTAACGTAAAAGGATAAATGGGAATTTTCAGGTGAAGCAGTGAAGAGAACATGCTCCTTGTGAAAAGATTGGCTCATGTGAGAGCTCGGAGGCACCAGAGGGAACAGATCATGAAGGGAAGGGAGAGCCACTGGCACTCTGTGGAAGGTGGGGGAAGGAGATGAGGCCAGAGGAGCAAACTAGCATCATCTCCTGAAGGGTCTTGCAAACCAAAGCAAAGAACTTGGGATGCATTCTGAGCATATTATGGAGTGATATGATCAGCATTTCAATTTGGAAGAAGAAATATGGTGACAATGAATTGGATGGAGGAAACATTGGAGAAAGAGGGGCTGGTTAGAAAGCGTCTTGTAGGACTCACTCATCAACGGGGCCCATTTATGAGGCACTGTGTGAACCACTGAGTGCCTGCCTATGGACGATGATGGTGCCTTGTGACTTTCACACATACTTTTCAAGGTAACACTACAGAGGGCAGGGCCAACACACACGGTGTGTCACAAAATGTGTGATCAATAGTGATATCCTCTGTCTGTTACGACTTTAGCCTTCATCTTTGGAAACATAACACATATTATCTCAGCAATGCAGAAGCCGGCTAGAGGGAGGTCTGTGGTAGGATTCAGAGTGCCCGGGTGTGGCCCTAGTTTCCCTCTCAAATTTCTGAGTGCCTAATGTGAGTCATTTTAGTTCCTTGGGCTTATGTTCTCCCTTCCAAAATGGAAATGCCAGACTGGACAATAGCAAAGGTCTCATCCATTCTATAGACTTATAAATGTGATCCTACCTATGATCTAGTGATAAGAAGGATTTGAAATTGTATTTAGGAAGTGCTGAGAGAGGAGCCACAGGTGAAACTGGAATTTACACTGATGTTCTAATGATTGAGAGGACTTTGTAGGGATAGAGAGTATGGATTTGAACCATGCTAAGACATTTTAATATAGGTCACTACACAGATAGCATATAAATATAGGCTATGGATAAATAGGCTGAGCATACAGGTGGTGTTAAATAAATATTCCATATTAATTTTAAGCAGTTTTAACAAACAGATGACATCTGTTTTCCTCTAGTCTCCATGACTAATGCAGTGCCCTCCTTACACTAATGCTTGAGAAATGTCAGCTAATGAAGACGATTTAAAATGCCTTCTTCTGAGCATGGTTGGACATTTTTATAAGAATAGCACTAATGTTTTCAGCTGCTTCTTGCACTGCAGGTTTTCTATGCCACAAAATCCAAACTTCCCACACAATCCCCAGTAGGATTCATGAAAGCAATCCTCAGTGGGATCTCTCCTACTGTCCTTATCTCCCAGGCTCACATTTTAATATCTTTCCTCCTCCCAAAACTCTGCTACATTGTAACACCACAGGACAATGGAGAATGCCCCCAGGGAGGCAGGAAATGAGAGGGCTAGCTACCCCAGGATCCATTTTCCCAAAGTTGAATGGGGGAAGCTTTGGAAGACGAAAGCAGGGGAGGGTAATACAAGATGCCCGATCTCTTTTCCTCCTTCACCGTCTTTTCTGTCTCCTTAGAATTAAGCTTCATTTAAGTGTGTTGTCAAGTACTGTGTTGCAAGTCAGCGGGGGAGAATGGGGCTATTTTTCAGGATGGTGAACACTGGTGTTTTTTCTAGTGCTGTGTTCAGTGAAGTCAATGGGATGGTGTTGAAGACAGAAAGTGACACTGCTGCCTCAGCATAGTTTCCCGAGTGCGGGACCTGCCACTGGCACTGCACTGGGGAAGCTCCTGTGTTCAGCATGAAGCCAGGCATCTGGGGAGTTGTGATCAAAGGCGAAAACTCCTCTTTGCTGCTGCCAGCCTCTAAAATAGACCCAATTAAGCCCTTAACTAGGAGCCCAAGGGATTCCTCTGTGCCATGCCCATCATCACTTCACACTACCTAGGACTTCTGCATGCACACAAACAAGAAACAGTAATAATAACTTCTTTGCATTACATGATAAAGAGCCAGGAACAATTTTGAGTTAATGATCTGAGCCCTGCCCCAAAGCAAGTCTGCATTACATAACTACCACCTTCTTGAAAAATAGTCCAATAATCCCTATTGGGCACACTGCATACTTTCTCAGCTTGTTCTGGCTTGGAGAATTGTAACAGTGCTAACAACTGGCTCGGAGAGGAAATGTTGAAGTTTATGTTCACAGTAATAATATTAATTTGTTCTAATGTTAAATAACATGGTTGTGCCCCTCCCCTCCATGATGTCAATCTCTGAAAATTTGGCCAAGATGAAAGTTTGCCCAAAGGATGATCAGTTCAGATGCTTGGGAGCTCAACTTGAGTGCACATGGGGATTTGGCTAGATACTTCCATTCCTTGCTTTTCTACCAGTCTGATTTTGGTAATTGAGTGTTGTTAACTGTTGGGTCCCTTATGAAGCAGAAAGATCTCTGAGATCATTCCGTCTGATGCCCTCATTTTACAGATGAGAGATCTGAAAACTGTAGAAACAGAACTATGTTGTGAAGGACTTCAGGGGATGTTCTTGATTTTTACAAAGTGTTCAAAAGACATGTGCAATTTGGACGGGTTTGGATTCTTGGTTCTGCTGTTTCCTAGTTGGGCAATATTGGATAGGTCACTTAATCTCTCTAAGATAGTTTCTTCACACCTAAAATGAAATAATATTGCATTCACCTAACAGGATTCACCGGAGTCTTACCAGAGATAATACATGCAAAGCATTTTGAGCAATGCCAGTACCATGTATGTTCCCTGTTGGAACATTGAAAGACCTTTTGAGGGGCGCCTGGGTGGCTAAGTCGTTGAGCGTCTGCCTTCGGCTCAGGTCATGATCCCAGGGTCCTGGGATCGAGCCCCTCATCGGGCTCCCTGCTCAGCGGGAAGCCTGCTTCTCCCTCTCCCAACCTCTCTACTTGTGTTCCCTCTCTTGCTGTGTCTGTCAAATAAAAAAAAAAAAACTTAAAAAAAAGAGATCTTTTGAGAGGATGTACCTATAGACATCTTGAAAATCATTAGTTGCAGGAATATGTATATATGTGCATATATACAGTTTTTTCCATATCACAGTTTGATGAGGAGCAGACCTTTATAACAGAAGAATTTTCTACTAAAAGCAGTTGTAGAATGCATTTCACTTATAAAGTAATAGGCATTCACTGAGAACATTCAGAGCTTTAGCTCAGTTGTGACAACATGGTCCAATAAAAATGAATATGTGTTCATTTGTTTGAAAACTCAACACTTAAAAGTAAACCACAAAGAAGGAAACCACAAAAATGACAGTGTGAAATGATTGCTGACAGTAAAACCACCTGTCATGAAGTTAGAAGTTTGAATTTTAGCAGGTTTTAACACAGCACATTTTTTTATTTTCATTATTTATTTATCGAGGCAAAAATTGGTATATAATATTATACTAGTTTCAGGTGTACAACATAATTTGATATTGCATAACACCACATACAAAG
Organism: Neomonachus schauinslandi; assembly: GCF_002201575.2. Classification (NCBI taxonomy): domain Eukaryota; kingdom Metazoa; phylum Chordata; class Mammalia; order Carnivora; family Phocidae; genus Neomonachus; species Neomonachus schauinslandi. The sequence goes on along the minus strand of NC_058408.1, from coordinate 132,448,648 downwards.
TGTCACCACAGTAAGTCTGGTGATCAGTTTTGTTTTTAAGATTCCACAAATAAGTGAAATCTTAGATATTTGTCTTCTCTCTCTGACTTATTTCACTTGATACCCTCGAGGTCCATCTATGTTGCCATAAATGACAAGGTTTCATTCCTTTTTATGGCTAAATAATATTCCATTGTATATATACCACAATTTATTTAATCATTCATCCAATGATGGGCACTTAGGCTTGTTTCCATATTTTGACTATTGTAAATAATGCTGCAGTTAACAAAAGGGTGCATATATCTTTTCAAATTAGCATTTTTGTTTTCTTCCGATAGTCAAAAGTGGAATAACTGGATTGTATGGTAGTTCTATTTTTAATTTTTAAGGAACCTCCGTACCGTTTTCAAAGTAGCTCTGCCCATTTACATTCCTCCCAACAGTGTACAAGGGTTCCTTTTCTCCACAATCTCTCCAATAATACTTGTTATTTCTTGTCTATTCGATGATAAGCCATTGTGACAGGTGTAGATGATATCTCATTAGGGTTTTGACTTGCATTTCCCTAATGATGAGTGATGTTGAGCAGCTTTTCATGTGTCTGTTGGCCATCTCTATGTCTTTTTTTTTTTTTTTTGGAAAAATGTCTATTCAGATCCTCTGACCATTTTTTGATTGCATGGGTTTTGTTGTTATCATTATTGAGTTATCTGAGTTCTTTATATATTTGGATATCTGCTCATTGGCAGATATATGATTTGCAAATATTTTCTCCCATTCAGAAAGTTGCCTTTTTAATTTTGTTGATGGTTTCCTTCATTGTGTAGAAGCTTTTTAGTTTGATGTGGTCCCATGTGTTTATTTTGCTTCCATTCCCATTGCCTGTGGAATCAGATAAAAAAAATATATATTACAAAGCCATAATAATCAAAACATCATAGTACTGGCATAAAAACAAGCAAATAGATCAATGGAACAGAATAGAGAGCCCAGAAATAAACCCACACATATATGGTCAATTAATTTACAACAAAGGAGGCAAGAATATACAAAGGGGAAAAGACAGTCTCTTTAATAAATGGTATTGGGAGAACTGGACAGCCACGTGCAAAAGAATGAAAGCATACTGCTATGTGGACTACAAAATTAACTCAAAATGGATTAAAGATTTGAGTGTAAAACCAGAAACCATAAAACTCCTAGAATAAAACCTAGGTGGTGAGCTTCTTAACATAGCACACTTTTAAAGCCCTCTTTGAAAACCTGTGTTGCTGCAATTGATATGTATGAAAGAATTGTGATGGTAGTAAACCTGGCTTCACAGATTTCACGAGGAAATTTGGTTGCCTCAGCTTGAGATATTTAGTGTACATTCGGATAAACACAACTATACACTCATTTTCTTTTCAAATGTTAGGGAACTGAAAATTGTGAATGACTCTTCAATCAAGATTGAGATTGTTTTATTACTGGATTAATTTGAATGCTGCTTTGGCATTACCTTTGTTGATATGCAGGAGTGAAATGCAGTGGTTAAGAGAATCAGTAATAAAATAAGATGAAAATTGAGAGGGAAAGACCATGAGAGACACTGAACTCTAGAAAACAAACTGAGGGTGGCTGGAGGGGAGGTTGGTTGGGTGAAGGGGTGAATGGGTGATGGGCATTAAGGAGGGGACTTGATGTAATGAGCACTGGGTGTTATATGCAACTGATAAATCACTAAATTCTGCCTCTGAAACGAAAAAAAAAAAAAAAAGAATTGCTAGAAGCCCACAAACATGGGTTTGCATCTTGGGTCCACTTTTTACCAGCCAGGTGACCTTGGACAAATCACTTAAACATTCTGCCCTTCAGTTCCTTCACGTTCAAAATGGGGTTGATGATGGTGACCCTACAGAAGTATTGTGAGAGACGAGTGAGAGAACACACCTGAAGCACTTTGTGCTTGGTTAGGTGTGAGGAGGTTCTGAATGCCTGCCAGTTAGAATTTTGAGTTTTATGTATGAGCTATTATTATTATCTCTTGGTGACTCCAGATTTCTCAGAAAGGACTGTACAATCACTAGAAGTAGTTAAAAAAAAAGTCCTGCCGAAAGACTAGTCCACAAGGATTGGTTCCGTTTTCTGTTCCGGACGTCAGTGGAACAGTCTCATGCATACAGGCTTCACGAGTTCCTAAGTCTTGGTGTGTATGTGTGGGAGCCTTACTAGACTTTTAAGGGTCTACTTTCCATTTGTCCCTCTATCTTTCCTTTTCTCTTCATCTCCCTCTCTCCTCCTTGCCCTCTCATTTGTGTCCCCTGGACTTACTAGGAGTTCACTGCTAAGTCACCAATTGATTTCAAGAGCAGACCACAGGGTCTAAATGTCCTTATTTTATTTGGAAAGATTTTGGAAGATAAAACAACAATAATGAGAATTGTATTTTGTCCCCCTACCCCCACCCCACCAGGCTTTCCAGATAAGCTCATCTTGCATCAGCAAGGCTAAAACTAAGTGTATACCTCTGCCTTTTACCAGCTTGGTTTCTAATTTCAAAAATTATGTTTGTATGTGTCTTTCTAAAACCAGCAACTTAAATGTCCTCCTTTCTACCTGCAATTTCTTTTAAAGAAAGAAATAATATCCAGGTGATTTAAGCAAATGAGAATTTAATTCATAAGATTTAATCTTATTTCTGTGCTTAGATTCATAGCTTTAATCTGTAAACAAGCACATCATTAGGGAGATAGGTAATTACACAAATTAGATTGGAGAAACTTTGCCAGGGGAGATGGATTTTGTTTACCCTCATGTGTTTGGCACCAAAGGAATTTCTCTCTCATACAAAGCTATGTCTTGTGTGGCTTGAGAAAAGGAAAAGAGTGGGAAGTCTAGAGAAGGAACACTTTTGGCCCTAGGACTAAATCTTGTAGCAATGAACACTTGTCTGGCCTCTTGATGGGGGTAAGTCTGTATTGAAAGATAGCACAGAGCATGGAGCAAATAGAAGCATTAAGGTGTCCACTTCTCAGGAGCCGGACACATGTTTGTTGCTCAAACTATGTTCTTTGGTTTAAATGGAGAGTCTGCTAAAATTTCAGAATGTGCTTTGCACATGTTGACGTGTGCCCATGAACAATCAATCAGATTGTCCTGGGGATCTTTACTGTTAAAAGTAATTTCTAAGATTTAAAAAGAGGTACATTGTTCTCAGAGTGTGCCTGGTCTACTTGAGAAGTAAAATGTAGATATGAATTGATGGTTCTGTTTGCTCATCTTAAAAAGAGGGACTGGTAAAACTTGATGAGTCATGTAGGCCACCAACCTTGGAAGGAGTTTGCAGGCAGATATGGTTACTGTGGGTTGACGCAGGCAGAGAAGGTTGGGAAGGAGAAAAGACATTGTCTGTGGAAAGATTGATCCTCATGAAGAATAATCAACAATAGATTTGCAAAGATAGTTTGGATCTGGACACTAAGTGTTATCTTCCTCTCATGGGCATTAAGGACAAGTAAATACTTTAAATAAAAAGTGACCTAAAGACAGTTGCATTAAAATAAGAGTGATCAGGTATGAAGTTCAGAAAGAATTACGGAAGTGGAGAGATCATTTAGGAAGTCAGCCATTCATTCTTTTCTTTTAAAGAATATTGACTGAGCACCTACTATGCACTAGGGACCATACCAAGAAGAGGAGATTCAACAGTAACAAAGCAAATATGAATTTTGCCCTGAAAATTTTCAGATATCAAGACCTGAGAAAGATGACTATAGCTTTGGTTATTTTGGTGATAATGAGAATTGAAAGGAAACTATTTATCCATCTGTTCCATACCTGACTCAACAAGCATATGAGAGAGCTCATTATATTCTGGGAACATAATAATAGGAGACAGAGTTCCTCTAATGAACTGGATGCTCATGGTCCCTGCCCTCATGGAAATCAGAGTTTAGTAGGTAGAGAAAGATATCAAGTACAGAACAGTATTGATTTTTTCTTGGTAAAAAATTACTGAAATATAACACACACAAATCATAAATGGTACATTTTCACAGAGTTAGCACACTTGTGTAGCCAGCACTTAGATCAAGAAATAGAATATTATTAGTACCCCAAAATGCCCTGTGCTCTCTCTCAGTCACTACCCGCCAGGGGTAATCACTATGTTATTCTTAAAAGCAAAAAATTAGTGTCATCTGTTTTTGAACTTGATATAAATGGAACCATACCATACACACTCTTTGTAACTGGCTTCTTTTGCAACATTCATCCACATTGCTCCATATAGTAGTAGTTTGTTCCTTCTTTTTGCTATATAGTGTTCCACAGTGTGGATAAACCCCCATTTATCTATCCGTTCTCCCCATAATATGTGCTTGAGTAGTTTCCAGTTTGGGGCCAAATACTGCTGCCATGGACATTCTTTTTTTTTTTTTTTTAAGATTTTATTTATTTATTTGACAGAGAGAGACACAGTGAGAGACGAACACAAGCAGGGGGAGTGGAAGAGGGAGAGGCAGGCTTCCCGCCAAGCAGGGAGCCCGATGCGGGGCTCGATCCCAGAACGCTGGGATCATGACCTGAGCCGAAGGCAGGCGCTCAACGACTGAGCCACCCAGGCGCCCCTGCCATGGACATTCTTGTAAAGAGCAATATTCCAACAGTTGATACACTCTATGAAAGCACATATAGAGGAGGTTTAACCTAACCTAGTGGGGCAGAAGAAACTATGAGGAAGTGAAATTCAGCTTAGGGGGAATGTAGTCCAGACAGAATGAATGCTATATGCTGACATCCAGGGCAGGAACAGTTTCAAAAACTCCTCTAGGGCAGGAATGGCTAAGGACTGAGTGAGATCAGTGCAGTGGGCTTCACAGCTCCCTCGGCACCTGCGTTATCTATGGCCCATGCAACAGCCAAGGTCTATTCTGTTCTTTCTGGCGGTCCCACCTCCCCGCCCTCTCCTCCTCTAGTTGGCTCCCAGGCTAGAGGAATGATGACTGAGGGGCCAGGCTGGTAACCACAGAATACAGGGGTTCCCTGGTGGGAGACAGCAGGAGCCCTGAGACCACAAAGCCCCAGATTCTTCTGTTGATGAACGCTTACTTTCCAGGATGGAACACTGGGCATGTTTTTTCATTAAGAGAGGTGGCTATACCATGGTCTTAGACCTGTCTAGTGCAGTGATTTGAAGGGCGTTTGTTCCCAAATAGAGTTAGATGGAACTGATTGGTTCTCCCAAATTTGTTCTGCAAATGGGAAGAAAGGAAGGGGGGGGCGCTCAATGGAGTATAGGGAAGTAGGCAGTGTACACTGGGTTAGTGGAAGTATGGAAAGGCCAAGAGAATATTGTGTTTTATTAGAAACTTGACCTCGCAGCTATTTCTATTTGGGTGCAGGGCAAGGACAAATGGCTGAGTGGCTTACTCAGCAGATAGCCAGTTCCCGAGGAGAGGCAGTGTTGCAAAGAGGCTAAGAGAAATGAACCCTGAGGTCAGATGGCACAGACTTGAATCCCGACATCCCTCTTTAGTAGCTGGGTCATCTTGAGCATGACACTTAACATCCCATGGCTCTGTTTGCTCATATCTAACATGGACATCATAATAAAAGCAGTCACAATGACTACAGGATTATATACAAGGCATGCAGAACGCTGTCTGCTATATCTCAGCATCTTGTGTTGGTTATTGAATTGGGCACCCTCCCTTACCAGCTGTGACTTTGAACAAGTCACATTCCGTCTCTGAGCCTCAGTTCTTTCACCTGCACCCCAAACTCTGAGGTCTCCATGCTGCCCTCTGATGGTAAAACTTGGTGATTCTCCAGAACTAAAATGGTATGATCACACAGCCTGGTGCTGAAGTATGTTTTGTATGCTCCTGATGATGGCAATCACAGCCCCAAATTTGTCTAGCGAAATGCACTGTTTTCAAGCTTTGACTCAATCTGGACTTGATGCATTCTGTTTTCATTGAAGGCTGTGTGTAACCCTAGATTGGATCAGAAAAAGCAAATATTTATTGTTTGTATTCTATTCTCTCATTCCCTTTTGATTTTTAAGATTTTAACAGATCATTTGCATGAAGACCAGTCAGGATTCTTTGCACTCTCCTTGAATATGGGTTCACCGGCCACTCCTATGAAAAGTCTAATGAAAAATGCCCCCGTAAGTTTTGCATAAACAGATTTCTGGCTTCTGCCTTCTTGATCTCAAATCGTCTGTTCCTTTCAGCCTTTTTGTTTCTTTTTCTATTTTCCTCTAGGACTTCAGAATCTTTCCTACTAAACAGAGGCCACAGTTGACTTTCATCCTGATGAATATCTTAAAAGAAAAACCAGAGGTTATTTATCTGAAAACAGGATTGTGACAAAGGGTGGGGGCCAATGAGGAGATCAGATACACTTTCAGTTGCTATAACAACCATATGTAATATCTGTATTCTCTTTCTTTTTTGCTTTTAGTAGCATATCTAACCTATCTTTTGGTTTCTGATTCTAAAACTCACCTGGGATCATTTTACAAAAGGACATGTGATTTTTAACAATACTTGAAAAAGAAACATAAATGCAACAATGACTATCAAGTGTTGTGGGTCCCCTACCTGCCAGGTACTCTACTGGGTGTGTTAATATATGTCATTTCATGGTAATTTTCTGTCTCTTCTAGAACACTGGAAGATACATTGCTTTCTGGAGAATGCAGTATTAATCTGAAACACTTATAGTTGGGGTCATTAGGAAACTCCTAATGCATGTTCTGAGCTTCTAGAGGAGCTCTCTTATGGATTGGCAGGTGTTGGGTGGGGAGGCTAGTTTGATCAGTACCCTTGCATGACTTGTCCAGTGACTTCTGTTCATTTTATACAGTTAAAGCTATGTTTGGCCACATAACTGTCTGGATATCTTTCTCCTTTGTCAAAGGGAATTCTGATCTGTGTGTATGACACTATTACTTCTTCAATGCTTAATTAGAAAAGAATATAGGGCGCCTGGGTGGCTCAGTCGTTAAGCGTCTGCCTTCGGCTCAGGTCATGATCCCGGGGTCCTGGGATCGAGTCCCGCATCGGGCTCCCTGCTCGGCAGGAAGCCTGCTTCTCCCTCTCCCACTCCCCCTGCTTGTGTTCCTGCTCTCTCTATCTCTCTCTGTCAAATAAATAAATAAAATCTTTAAAAAAAAAAAAAAAAAAAGAAAAGAATATAAACCACAGTTATACTTCAGTGCATTCAATTTTGTACCTACTATGTGCAAAGCACTGCACTCAGTGCCAAGTTGGGTGAGTAGATATAGTCTGCAGCCTTCTGGAATTTGTATTCCAGCAGGAAAGAGAGTAAGATACACGAATAATACAAAGAATCTTGTAATTGTGGTAAATCCTGGGAGAAGCATTCAATGATTAAAGGATGCTGAAGACTTCTCTTCAGAATAAATTTACTGTAACAAAGACTTATCTATCATTGTATAATAGTTTTTTCTCAAGGCCCCTTTTTTCTCTCTTTGAAATCATTTCACAAGTATTCAGGGAGCACCTACAATGTGTTGGGCTCTTTGTTCAGCACAGGGTTTACAGTGGTAAATAAGATACACCCTCAATCAAAGATATATTGTACATATTTAAACGTGGAGTAGTATGAGTGTGTTTTCCAAAGCAATGTCTTCTTCTTTCCAAATTTGCCACCATTAGCCAGAGTTAGGTTTTCAAAGATTTTATTTTGTTACTCCTCTTCACATCCTTCAGGGCTCCCTATAGGGAATAATAATGAGACAATAAGGACCATCCCTGCTGAGCTTTCCATGGTCCGCTCCACCCTACCCCTCACATTCTTGTCTAACAACATGAAACTCCAGTAGACTGACAGCATGTCAATCTTCAATGATCTACTCTAGTCAGAGATGGAGGGAGGGAAGGCTGGTCTGTAAGAATTAATAGCATCAAGTCTAAAAGTTACAAAGTATTGTAGTGGAATGATAGCTATTTCTTTATGAAATGAATCATACCCACATCATTTCCTTTCTTCCTTCCTCACATCTGTGTCCCACCCCACATCTCCCTCCCATTAGCGTGAAAGTACGCCAGTTACTTTGTCCAGAGGCCACATGCCTCTGACCATTTTATTATTTTTAGTAGTAACAACAACAGCACGGTACACAGGGACAATAATCTCAGTGACTCACCCAGAAATTTCAGCAACTTGTGGCGAAGGTTGTGGGAATCTATAGTTGCTTCTTTCAGCGGCTCTCCCACATAAAATGGAAGAGCACTCAGGTAAGTTGCTCCTGTTTGTTGCAGAGATAGCAACAGACAGGAGAAGAAAATTATTTAACTTGGAATGGAAATCTGGGGATCCGTTGAGGATTTCCATTCCATTCTCGAACCTATCCTGGTTTTCAAATTCCTGGAGTCATGATACTAGAGATTTTCAAAAGTTGTGGCTGTGTTCAAGTGCCGAGAGTAGTCAAAGAGAGGCGATGCGGAAAGAAGGATGTGAAGAAAGTGGCAGGGCTGCATTGAAGGGCTCTTCCCACAAAGTCTGTCCCGCAGTCTAGATTTCCGGACCCTTTAAAAACATCTTATATTCTTGACAAGGGAAAAACAAAACAAAACTGCTCTAAGGCTCTTCCAAAAGTGTGACTTTTTTTCAAAGCCAAGAAAAAGCTTGCATGTGTTGTTAAAGTAAGCTGTGCAAGGACTCATTTCTCTAGATTTTATTCTTAAAATATATGACAGGGAAGAAATAATAGCTGAAACGTGGCTGCACGCTTAGGGTAACAGCAAGACCGTTGAAGATCGTAATCTTAGTGAATCTTGTTAATGCTTTAACAAACAGACGATAATCACAATCAGCCCATTGATTCTTTGAATGGAAGCAGCCTCGGAAGTGCTGCTTAAAATAGTGTGTTGATTTTCACATTAAAGTAGGCCAAACTCTCTCTGTTTACAGTATTAATTTGCTTAGCAAGCCCTTTATTTCATTGACAGTAAGGAGATAAGCTTCAGCCCAGCTGTGACTGAATTATCAATCAAGCAACAAGTATTTGTTGTCTACTATCTGCTAAGGATTGCTAGGCACCATGGTGGATATGTAACATAAATAATATATAATAACTCCAGTTTTGAAGGAGATTTAGTCTACAACTAAGGACTTATGTTAACTGATTTAAAACTTAAATGCTACCTTATGGAAATGAACATATAGCATGGGAAATGAGAACAGAGACAGTGGGATAGTGCTTTGTAGAACACAGCAGATTCTCACTGGATGATTTAGGATAGGTGTGTTTGGGTCCAAAAAATTAGATGTTTCCCGTCAATGGGGAAAGGCTTGGCAATAGGAAGAAGTAATGAGATTTTCTGGAGTTTACAAAAACTTGACCCTGGTAAGGTGTTATGGATGAAGGTTGGGGATGATGAGGGAGAGAAGTGGGGAGTAAAAGAGGGGGAGAGGTGATGGGGGAGAGGGAGACTGATCAGCATTGGAAGGTTTTCAATGTGAGGAAGAAGAGACTTAAAAATTCCAGTTAGGTCTGAGAGGTTTAATTTTTGAGGTTTTATTTTACTACTTTATTCTTCTTAAAAACATTGATGGCAAACAAATTTTCTATTTTGGGTCAACAGTAGACTTGTTGGAAAGAGGCTGGGGACAAGTGACAGGAAGGAATGGACAAGGAAGATGAAGGATTTTCTCATCTATGATTCTGTCTCACCTGCCCAGTCTGTAAATGGGTGGGAGATAACTCAGTCTCAAAGTATCATCATGGTGGTGTCCTTTGTATAGTATAGACTCTGCCTAGAAATATTCTAGATGAGGGGCGCCTGGGTGGTTCAGTCTTTAAGCATCTGCCTTCGGCTCAGGTAGTGATCCCAGAGTCCTGGGATCGAGCCCTGCGTTGGGCTTCCCGCTCGGCGGGAAGCCTGCTTCTCCCTCTCCCACTCCCCCTGCTTGTGTTCCCTCTCTTGCTATGTCTCTCTCTGTCAAATAAATAAATAAAGTCTTTTTTTTAAAGAAATATTCTAGATGATAGAAGAGTGAGGTACCCTTTCTAAGGTACCATAACATCCAAGAGAGGTGTTGAAGCCAGACCATGAGCAGCAATAGTTTTTGAAAGAAGATTGCAGAAATAAGGCAGAGGACATAAGGCAGAAGTGAGAGCTGAATGATCTCAGTAACAGGCCCAGGGAAGGGGGCATGCCAGTAATAATGGCCCTGCCAACACCAGGGGACAGCCATGCTTGAAGAGCCCATGTGCAAGATAGCTCAGAATTGGAATAGGTAGGGTAAGGAGCAAGAGAGAGTACCCAGGGTCTAGCAACCTATGTGTGGTGTTTGCAACAAGAAAGCCTTGAAAAGTGATTTCAGCTACTAGCCCTTTACACCTATATGAGGTACCTAGAATAGGCAAAATCATAGAGACAGAAAGTGAAATAGAGGTCACCAGGGTTAGGGGAGGGAAAAATGGGGAGTTTCTGCTTTATTGCTCTAGAGTTTTTGTTTGGGATGATGATACCCTTCTGGAAGTAGATTGTGGTGATGGTTATATGACATCAAGAATGCATTTAATGCCACTCAATTGCACACCTAAGCTGAAGGCAGATGCTTAACTGACTGAGCCACCCAGGCGCTCCTCAAATAAATAAAATATTTTAAAAAATAAAATAAAATACATTTTACCATGGGGCACCTGGCTGGCTCAATTGGTTAAGTGACTGACTTGTGATTCAGCTTGGGTCATGATCTCAGGGTTGTGAGATCGAGCCCCAATTTGGGCTCCATGCTGGGCGTGGAGCCTGCTTAAGATTCTTTCTCTCCCACGGGGCGCCTGGGTGGCTCAGTCGTTAAGCGTCTGCCTTCGGCTCAGGTCATGGTTCCAGGGTCCTGGGATCGAGCCCCACATCGGGCTCCCTGCTCGGCGGGAAGCCTGCTTCTCCCTCTCCCACTCCCCATGCTTGTGTTCCCTCTCTCTCTGTGTCTCTCTCTGTCAAATAAATAAATAAAATCTTTAAAAAAAAAAATTCTTTCTCTCCCTCTCCCTCTGTCCCTCCCCCTCCTTTTTCTCTTTCCCCTTCTCATAAATAAATAAATAAATAAATAAATAAATAAATAAATAAATAAATAAATAAATAAATAAA